>NW_019208926.1:276433-382680 GCF_001890105.1 Penicilliopsis zonata CBS 506.65
GGTAAACAAACTCGTCAGGTACTCCTCGGTGGCATTGCACGACGGCCAGCCCATGATGAACAGAAGTCAACAAGACAGAGAACAGCGAGAGAGGATGGCGAGGGAGAAAAGACAAGGCAAGAGAGAGAGAGGGACGAGAGGTGCGATTAAGAGAATTCCCCTGCGCCGATCACGACGGGGCTGGCTATGCCCGATCGGGCAACCAGTGCGTGGCTGCTGCACAACCCGGCATAATTACGTCAGCGAATTAGGCAGCCATTTGGGCTGCATAACTCGGCCCGTATATCCGCAAAGCCTTACTCCGTATATCCGTGTAGCTCCCAGTAGTTCCTGCCATCATCAGGTTTCACTAGTCAGGTGTAATGATCCTAGAGAGTATAGTTATAGTATATAGTATATTTAGTTCATAGTAATACATGTAGTATATGTAGTATATATAGTATATATAGTATATATAGTATATATAGTACATGTAGTACATAGGTCTTCTATACTACCTATACTCTATGTTTAATTTCAAGTAGTACAAGTAATTATATCAATTAATTCAGTATTACATTCCTGATAATATACATTCCCTATTGGCAATGCTGCCGCCTGACATACCAGAAGCTTTAATATAAATCAGCTTATAGTATAAAAGCCTTACAGCTCACTCAATAACCCCAAGTACCCAATATTCTCTAAACTTCTTCATCATGCAGCTGTCTACCTTTATTATCCAGGCTCTAGCTCTACCTACCATGACCCTTGCCCTGGGCATCAACTGTCGAGGAAGTGCCCTGTGCAGCTTTGTGGATGCAGGTTATGATGGGATGTCCCTGATGGCAAATCAATTGCAAGCTGAGGTTAATAAAGGGCGCGGAGGTGTTTTCTATCCCACCGGCGGTATGTACTTGAAAATCCAGGTCGTGGGTATAGATAGTACTTTTTTACTAACAAGTGTCCAGCACATATTGTCTGTACAACTGAGCAATGTGCATTCTACCAGTCGGGCGCAAGTGGGACGATTGCTGATGCCCTTGGACACATCCAAAACCTCATTAAACATGGCTGCAAAGTCTGTGGCAGTGACCCTACCCAGCCGGGTAATGATGTTAGTAAGGGGCAATTGACTGTGAACAGTGTCTCTTCTCCTAATTGCAATGGTGTTTGTTCTCCTTGACTAGATAGACTAGATACTACAGTATATACTATATACTATAACTATAACTATATACTATATAGTATTATATAGTATATAGTTATAGTATATAGTTATAGTATGGGGTATAAGATTAGATAGTACTTATGGCCTGATCTAGTTATTGATAATAGTCTATCTCTATCTCTTTCCTATCTATGTCTCTATCTCTAAAGTTACCCAGTCTTGGCCTGATAACAGCTATCTCTGCCCTATAGGAACATGTTCTCTATCTCATCTCTATGTTACTTCTTAATCTGCTCTCCTGGGTATGTACTTGGCGTTTGCAGTATATATTCCTCTTCTCCTTGTCCTTGTCCTTGTCCTTGTCCTGTCCTTGTCCTTGTCTCCCTGTCTCCTTGTCCCACTCTGTCCCACTCTGTCTCACTCTTCTCTATTCTCTATTCTCTCTATTCTACCTCTTCCTCTACTCTCTATTCTCTCCTCTACTCTCTTTTCTCTCCTCTACTCTCTATTCTCTCCTCTACTCTCTTTTCTCTCTATTCTCCCATGGAGAAAGATAATCAGGAAAAAGCAGGGAAAAGCTCCCCCCCCGAGTCAGGAGAAGTCCATGACATCGACTATGGCGCCGAAACGGAACTCCATCGCACCCTCGGCACCCGCCATCTGACCATGATCGCCCTGGGCTCCTCCATCGGCATGGGCCTCTGGCTGGGCAGCGGCACCTCCTTAATCGACGGCGGCCCTGCGGCGCTCTTCCTCGGATACCTGCTCAGTGGCACCATGATCTGGGCCGTCTCACAGTCCATCGGCGAGATGGCCGTCATGTATCCTCTCCCCTCGGCCTTTGTGCAGTGGTCCTCCAAGTTTGTCGATCCCTCCGTCGGCTTTGCCCTGGGTTGGGCCTACTGGTTTTCCTACTGGATCACCATCGCCAACGAGCTTCAGGTACTTCACTACTACACTACTACTTCACTACTCGGTCTGATAAATTGATTCTAATGGTCTAGGGCGTGGTGACGGTCCTCAGCTTCTGGACCAGCAAGGTCCCGACCGCCGCGTGGATCTCCATCTTCCTGGTCGTCATTGTCTTCATCAACGTCTGGGCCGTCAAGTACTTTGCCGAAGTCGAAGTGGCTGCTTCTTCGATTAAATTCAGCTGGATCATTGTGGTCATCATTTCTTTGATTGGTATTTCCCACACTTGCCGAGTACAAGTATAGTACAAGTACAAGTATAGTTATTGATAATTTCTAGTGGTGTCTGCCGGCGGAGCCCCCGACGGAGGCCCGATCGGGTTCCGATACTGGAACTCGATGCCCTTCACCAACGGCTTCAAGGGCTTCCTCTCCATCATGCCGACCTGCATCTTCGCCATGTCCGGCAGCGAGAACGCCGGCCTGGTCGCCGCCGAGACGGCGAACCCGCGCCGCGCCGTGCCCCGCGCCGTGGGCTCCATCTGGATCCGTCTGTCGCTGTTCTACATCCTCGGCGCCTTGATGGTCACCATCACCGTCTCCCCGGAGGACCCGAACCTCTTCGGCGGCTCCGGCACCAACGCCTCCCCCTTTGTGATCGCCTACCGTAACGCCGGCATCCCCGCCATGGCCGACATCATGAACGCCGTCATCTTCATCTCCGTGCTTTCCACCGGCAGTATCTCCGGCTATGGAGGCTCTCGCACCCTCATGGGCCTGTCGCACCTGGGCATGGCCCCCAAGATCTTCAGCAAGGCAGATAAACATGGCCGTCCCCTCGCCGGCCTGGCCGCCACCCTGATCATCGGCGGCGGTCTCGCCTACCTCAACGTCTCCACCAGCGGAGCCACCGTCTTCTCCTGGCTCTCCAATCTCACCAGCCTCTTCACCTTGTTCGGTTGGGGGATGATCTGTCTCTCCCACCTGCGCATGCGTCACGCTTGGAAGATCCAGGGCCGTGACCCTGCTGACCTCCCCTGGAAATCCGGTGTCTACCCTTACGCCCCCATCTGGGGTCTCTTCTGGTGTATCCTCCTCATCATCGTCGAATTCTACCTCTCCGTCTGGCCCTTGGGCGGGTCACCCAACGCAAAGACCTTCTTCGCAAACTACGTCAGTGTCCCCGCCATCATCGTCGCTTATATCGTCGGGCGCCTCTATTATCGTGGTCCCTGGTGGGTCGATGCCGCCACCGTCGACCTCGACGCCGGTAGGAGGTTCTACCATGACGTCCAGGATGAGGAGGCAAAGCCCGCTTCCTCCAAGAGTCTCTGGCAGAAACTCGCCTTCATCACCGAGTAGCCTGTCCCTTTCATCCAATACTATTCTTCTAGCTGGCCACGGCCCTCTTGTATCTTTTCTACTCCTGTATATTCAGCGTTGTTAGACTTGTGCATTGTCCATTCTTTCTCGCTCTTCTCCAGTAATCTTGTATTTCTACACACTGTAAATTTCTTGGCAGGTTGTGCTTTGGTTATATTTCCTTATCTTGATCGCCCTTCAACAGCCTTTGTAGTGTAATGGTTATCACATCGGATTCTGATTCCGGTAATCCTGGTTCGATTCCAGGCAGGGGCTCTTTTTTTTCTTTTTTTTTCTCTTCTTATTTCTCGATTTCTCTGAAATAATAATATCATCCGAGCTAATTGATGACCTTTTTATCCAATCTTAAATAGCTAGCAACGATTCTTCACATTCATATCTATGCACTCATCGCCATAATTGCCACCACCAGCAGGGCGACGGTCGTGGCCACCACCGCGTCAGGGATGCCTCGCACAGCCTCCGACCGGCCTGGCTGGCCCGGCTCGCCGTTATCGACCTTGCACACCTGTCGGCATGGATGCTGCTGCGACCGGGCCGCTATCGTGCTGGTGTTGTAGAACATCTCGATCCATTCGATCTCCATGTACGCGGCGCCTCCGACGGCCATGTTGCCGCTCCAGTACCCCCCGTTGCTCCACAGGTTGATGATGAAGTGACTGGGTGCCTTCGGGGTCCCGTACGCCTTGGTGAGCAGCAGCTGGTCGTCAAGGTACCAGCTGCTGATGGCGTCCGTCCAATCGAGCCGGTGCGTGTGCCACTGCGACCACTGCACGCCGGGCGGCAGGGTCATTTCGGTGCTGGCGTCCGCGATAGGGTGTCCGTGGCGGTCGACGGTGGGCTGGTTGGTGTAGCGGATGTGGTCGACCCTGTCGCGCGTCAGGATCTCAATGTCACTCTCCGTCGAGTCGTCACGATAGGTGAAGATGCCCGCCACCGCCCCGGGCGACCCGGTCACCCGTGCCCGCACTCGCAGCGAGGCGTGCCAGATCTCTCGTTCCTGGTGTTCCATCTCGGCGGTAGAGCTGAAACCGGGGTGGCGGTACGTCCGCAGCGTCAGGTGAGAAGTAGAGGCAGAAGAATCTAATCGTCAGCAGAGTCAGCATGTGTTCTTCGCGTGATCTTCTTCTCTTCAACTCACCAATCCACACGTTCTGCCGGCTGTTCTGTACGCGCACCGGGCGATCATCCTGGGAGCCACGCCCCCAGGTCTGCAGCCGCCAGTCGCGCGAGAAGGACGACGAGGTCAGCACCCCAGGCTGGGCGGGCTCGATGCCCAGGCTCGATGTCACGTTGGGCGGTTCCTGGGCTGTGCCGCTCAGGGAGCGAAAGTCGTAGAACCGGTACGAGGAGAAACAGGCGGACGAGTTGCCGCCGGTCTGGTAGCAGTCACAGTCCGGCTTACTGGCTGCCGCGAGGGTGAGTATGGGGAGGGAGGATAATAGCCACTTCATCCTGATGGAGAATCAATCGCTCGCTCTGGGTGGGAGAGGGTGGCATACAAAGAAGGCCGCAGAGATGGAGGGAGATGAGGTGGAAGTGGTCGAGGCAGGCGAGGAAAGAGCGGCGCTGCCTGGCGTCAACCAACGCAGTGATCGATCCATGGAAATTTAGTTGGCAGAAGCCCAAATTGTCTTAACACTGTTGTAGGGATGTGTATGATCCATGGTCTTTCCAGGGTCATTACATGGTCTACTTGATGTCTATAGTGTCGGTGTCATATATACCCAATGATCTGGTTCATTAAGGTGTACTCTCAATATCTCTATAACCTGACTATCATAGAGGACTGTATAGATAGTCTCTATGCTTTAATACTATGGCCTCAATGTATATTGTCTACGACAGTTGCCCTCCTTCTGTGCCATGTCCATAAACATCCACTGATACCTATAGGACTTGAGAAATATCCAGAAATATATATTCATCTAATGTGACTTGAACACATCTTTATTCTTATACCCCTTTTATATTAAATATCTAATAGTGACTACTCCATAATTACCAGTATAAGAATATCATATTAATAGACCGACTCCAATTGATCTTTAATAGTATGATCATATAGTTACTACCTGGGCAGGTATAGAGTGCCTGGTGCGTCTCTAAAATTAAAATTGGTTATATATCATCAAAGACACGTCTTTCCATCAACATCCGATATGGTGTAGTGGCTAACATCGGCGTCTCTCACACGCCAGCCAGGGGTTCGATTCCCCTTATCGGAGTTCTTTTTTCTTTTTTCCTGACAGACCAAACAAAAACCACGAGAAATCATCATTTGCTTATATTAAACTGAACTAATATGATGTATGATTATTTTCTTACTATCATATATATCCATTTAGATTCTGTAGTACCCTGCCTAAACGTATATTCTAATACAAACAAACCATGCTCGACATGCCGATCGCTGCAAGGGATGCCATTTATTATTTACCTACTCCCTCTCTACTCTGTCTCTGCTGTCTTCATTACTCCTGAACTCATCCAACATCCTCAATTCTATGCTCGTCATCATGTTGCGCGTCTTCTCGTTGAGCCTCATGCTCGTTGCCCTCGCAGCCGCACAGGGACAGACCCAGGTATGCTTGAGGAAGAAACAAACCAACAAGGAAGAAAAATTGCTAACAAGATCAAGATCCATCTCACGACCGCTGAAGAGAGTCACTCCTTGACTGTTCCGTTCAAGGAATGCGTCAATCTGCCGGAAGAGTACGCTCCGTCTACTTCCTATCGCTATTCTATACCGTTGAGATGGACTAACAGTGCAGACCTATCACCGCGCTGACGATATCGCATAAATGCGTCTTCTTCACGTACGTACTTCAATTTATTTATCCAGGCCCTTCTTCTCTGACGGCTAATCAACATTCTAGACACCCCGAATGTATCGGTCGCGCCGTCGAACTCCGGCCTGGAGACCATTCTGCCCCGGAGCCCGTGGAGGTCGCGAGCGCGTACTGCCAGTTTACCTTTTGATGTACAATAGCCTATACTATCCTATACTATATCTTCTAGCGAGCCTAGCGAATACAAACAATCGTCTGGCCTCCGTCCCATGTGATCCGTTTCCGGACCATCATCTTGAACGTCCGCTGGCGTACATCCTTTATATCGGTGTCTCCCTCGCGCAGGACCGCCGAAGGGGCAAACACAAGGGCTTCACCCGTGCGCAGGCGGGAAATACGGGCCAAGCCATCCGAAGGAGAAGAAGGAGAAGGATCGTCGTCGCTCTCGACCGCAATATGTTTCTGGATAGTCTGGTACCATTCCGGACTGGAGAAGCGGTGCACGATCGTGATGGAGCACAGATCGATCAGCCGCGGCGAGATGGTCGGCTCCTGCGTCGACACAATCAGCCGGACGCCCAGATGTCGTTGCTGCCGCATCACCGTCATAAACGTTTCTGTCAGGGCGTGTCCCGCGGGCGTGTCGGTCATGTACTATCTAGTCAGTAAAAAAAAAAAAAAAAAAAAAAAAAAACATAACACCAAGGGTAAAGTGAAAGGGTAGAGTGTAGGACCTTATGAGCTTCGTCAGCGACAATCATCTTCCCTCTGGAAGGATGCGCGTGCAGAAAGAGATCGATAGCGATGCGGAACAAGATGCACGCCGTGCTCTCGTCCATGAACGGACACGACAGGTCGAGGATGGTGATCCCGCCATCGACAAAGTAGTCACCGGGCGGCGACGCGGCGGTGCGAGGCTCGAGATCGAGAAACGAGTCCAGCAGGTCCAGCCGCTGGTCGAGGAAGGGTGTCTGGGACCGGTCGAGGTGGAGGCCGGTCAGCCGGCGACGGAAGGCGAGGTAGTCGAAGGCGCCCGAGGTGCTTTCCATGGCCATCTGGCGCAGCAGCTTGGTCACCTGCGCCATATACAGGGGCATGGCGTCCTTGCGGCCGAGCGACATGAGGGCCAGCATGGTGCTAATGTTGAGGTGGCGCGGCTGCAGGCGGAACGGCCGCACCTGCACGTTGGGGATCTGCGAGTACATCTGGCGCAGCGGGTGGTAGTTGGACGGCGAGACCAGTACCGTGACGGGGATGGAGCGCACATCCGCGCTGTACTCGGCCAGCACCGAGGCCAGGAAGGCCGCCTCGCTCGGCTGCGAGCTGCCGTGCGAGCTGTACTCGTTGAACTGCAGCACCAGCGTCGACAGCGGCTTCTGCAGCCGGCCCAGTGCCTCCAGCCCGAACGAGCAGTTCTCAATGATGCATGAGGTCGTGTGCGACTTGCCGCTGCCCTGCAGACCGCAGATGAACGCTGAAAACGGCACGTTCGTGTTCAGCATCACCCGCGGGTCGGCTCCGGCCGCTGCGCCATCCGCCCCAGGCAGATGGCCCAGCAGCGCATACTGCGCTGGGGTCTCATACCCGACGGTCTCCAGCCCGGGCGAGAAGAGCACCGCGTCAGACGCACGCCCACTTGGCCGTTGATGCTCCCCTTCTTTCAAGCTGAGAAGGTGCACCTGCTCCTCCAGGGAGGGAAAGGCGGATGTCGTGCGGGTCTCGGGGGGTCTGCTGGCTCGGACGCCAAGGTCTTGTTTGAAGTCTTCAATCGTGAGAAATGCCCTATTTCCATCAATAAAAAGAAAAAGAGAATGACATACCATTGAGGATTGCGTTTCCAGGTTCGACCTCTGACTTCAGCTCCAGCTGTTCAACAGGGAGCTGAACGCCCTCCGGTTCCTCAACCTATCGCTGTCTGTCAGCGTCACACACCAGTCAGTCTGGAAGACATGACACTCACTTGATGGTCGCCATTTGTTTGCGCTGGCGGAGCATAGACCCCCGGCTTTTACTCTGTTAGCAGCCATTCTTAGAATCCACAGATGGTGATGGTCACTTACAGAAGCTGGCAACGGAGAGTGCGAATCATCTGGGCTCTTTTCCTTATTCTTATTCTTGTTCTTCTTGCCCTTCTTGTCGTTGGCTTGAACAGGTTCCTGCTGTAGCATACTCTTAGGATCCAGATCAAGCCGAGTGTCTGTCTCGTAGATCTTACCTCTCTCTGCTCTATTATCTGTTTATTGGCAGGATCTACCTTTTGGACAGGCTCATTTTTGTCCTTTTTCTTCTTCTTTTTGACAGGCTCCTGCATCTGTTAATCACCCAGAATCTAGATCCATCTTGTCAAGGTTTACGCACCTCGTTCTGGCCATTCAATGGTATACTGACAACCGGCTGATCCGACTGCTTCGCCTCCGCCGCCTTCTTCTCCAACACCGCCCCATAGCTGACTTGGTCAGAACACCCAGATAAACAGTGACTACGCGGGCCGTAATTATATACCGCGCAAGGGCAAGGCAAGGCAATACATACTCAGAGACGATCTGACGCACCGACTCCGCATTGCCAGGATACTGCGCCAAGAAGCGTGCCAGGAGAGCCGCTTTATTCGCCGGCTTGAGCGTGCCCCGCTCGTATGCCTCGCGCATCTCCCGACGCACCACCTGCTTGACGTTCGCCGCTGGAGCGGTCGGCGGAGGAAGAGTATGAGGGACAGAAGGAGGGGCAGATGAGGCCTTGGAGGGCTTCAAGGACGGCAGCTGAGACACAGCAGGCTGCTTTGGCGGAGCTGCGGGCGCGCCGGTGGGCTTTTGCTTGCTTTTTTTCTTGGACATTATTTCTTCTTTCCTTTCTTTCTCTTTGCTATTCCTCAGCGAATCGTGCTCTGGAAGATAGAGGAAAGATTGAAGGGATGGTCGTTGACAGGTCAGAAAGGCTGGCTGGCGACCAGCCTCTTCGCTTAATGCTTAGTCATCGTTATCGCATTGTAGATGGCTTCATTGGTTAGTATAGGTACTTTCAGGATAAGGTATTTATTATTCCAAAAAAAGTAGAAGAGCTATATATTCAAAATTACAATATGGATATCCCCTTGTTCTCATGAATCACATTACTGTGTGGCATCGCGGATGCCCGAGGTGGGATGTATGATAGGTCAGTATAGTATATTCTATGAGAAACATTAACTGCTCAGGTGCTGGTCGTCGCCTGGTTGACCTTGCAGTAATCCAGGTTATGGATGTCGGTGTTCGGGTTACCCGCCCAGTATCTAGAGAAAAGATCAGCTTGGTAATTCGGAGAGTAGATCCCAGACTTACGGGAAGTTGTGGGCGACACCACTGCCGCCAAATACGGCAAAGGTCAAAATGAAGACGCAGATCTGCGTGCCGCCGTCCAGGGCGGCGGAGACAATGTAGTTGTACTTGTTGAACAGGTGCGGATGGTAGCGACGCAGCCAGAACTGTGCGACGAAGCCCAGGACAAAGTACATCAGGATGGAGGCGTTGATCCCGACGAACAGCCAGCCCATGTACCACAGGATGATGGACAGGTTGATGTAGCTAAAGAACGGGTGACGCGTATATTTGTAGAGCAGCCAGAAGGGCACGGGGACGATGAATCCGATCAGGTACGAAATGGTGACCCACTGGTAACGCGCGCCGATCGAGAACATATCACCGGCGATACTCCACGCGATGGCCAAACTGTTGAACTGGTAGAGAGAAGTCAGTATCATCCATCTCCGCACTGGGGAAAGGGGTCCACATATCTGAACGTTGGCACCACTCCAGATATTGGTTCCGTCAATCGATGTGAGAATGGTGGCTTGGTTCTCCACGATACTAGAAGGAGTCAGTCGGCACTGATAGAGAAAGGGGGAAAAAGACGTACATCAACATCATAACGTAGTTGAAGAGCGCACCGATAAGGCAGCCCACTACTTGGACAAAGAAGGTGCAACGCGGCGACAAGTGTGTGTTCTGCGCGAGTCGTAGATCTCTGGCGAGTACCTGACCCTGTTGCAGGGAGTTGTAGGTGTAGCAGGTGAAGTAGAGGTCTGAGATGGTTAGCATGAAAGAGAATGAATCAAAATGCAAGAAAAAAAAAATTAAACATACTGGCCAGAGGTTTCCCAGGGAACATATAGCCTGCCAACATCTGACAGATGGGTTGGACGTTGAACTGGAAACCAGTCAAACCGTACTGGGCGCCGAAGAAGAGCATGAAGAGCGCGGTCAGAAGGTTGCCAACAAGGAACCCCCACCAGGGGAGTGTGGAGGACATGGCGTAGAGACAGCCCAGGCCGACGGCGAAGCTGAGGAGGAGGACGGCGCCCCACCACCACAGCGGAGTGTCGTAGTAGAGGTTACGCAGCATGAGGCGATAGTGAGGGTCGAGGGTGTCGTCGTTGAGGCGGCGAGCCAGGCGCTCCTCAGGGGTCTCCTGGTTCGCCCAGAACTTGTAGGTCTCGGGCTTGAGCCATTTCTTGAGCTTCTGAGGGTGGGCCCAGGCCCAACCGACCTTCATTTCCTCCCAGTTCCAGAGCAGCATGTGGGTGAAGGTGGCGGTGAGACCCATGTTGGAGGTTATGAGGTAAACGACGTAGGTTCCTGTCAGATACGGAATGCCCTGTTGCTTGAGGGAGGCCGCATCGACCATGTATTCGGAATTCAGGATAAGGGTTTGATTGTATTCGTGGAACCAGGTGCCGTTAGAGTCGCCATAGAAGAGCAGCTGGGACAAAAAGGGGAAGTCCATGGAGCGCCAGATGTTGCCGTAGTAGACGGCCATGAAAACAATAATGCAGCCCAGGTAGCCGATAAAGTTGTTGGTCATGGCGTACAGCGGAAGCCACAGGGGGGAGCCGAGAGAGGCGATGTAATTCCAATCGAAACAGAAAGACACTGTTCATTATGAGTTTTGCATGAAGAGACAGAGAGAGGGAGAGAGAGAGGAGACGTACAGAAACCAAGGCCTTCATTTCCGGAAGCGCCACCGAAGAGGTTGGTAATAACCAGATTGTTCTGGTCAGCCAGACAAAAGATCGACACACCTTCTAGAACAGGGAAGATATACTACGGGATGAATGAGCGAACGATGGGAGATTTTGGCTTGACGGGACAGAGGGGCTTACCTCTGGGAAGATGGTCCAGAAGAAGAGGGCAAAGAAGAAGATGTAGAAGATCCTGAGACGGGCCTTGGCGGTAGCCTTGTCCTTGTGCATGGACTCGAGCAGACTACTGATGGGCAGGGTCATGGGCCAGATCATCTTGGTGGGGCGCACGATGACATCGCGGAGGAGGCCAGCGATACCGAAGCCGATCATCTGGGAGGAGAGGACGATGAAGACGGCGGCGGCGTGGTTGGGGTAACCGCCGTAGAACAGTTGCTGGGAGGCCAGGGCTTCGGTGGCCAGAGCGGACTGGGTGGCAGCGGAGGACATGAGTGTGATGGCGGCATGTTCCTTGGCATTGAAGGGACCCGGGTTGAGGAAGCGGCCGAGCCAGCCACGACGGGGGATGGCGTAGGCTAGGAACTCGCCGATGATGTAGGCGAAGACGGTCAAGAAGACCTGGGAGACATAGATCGTCTGCGGCTTGAAATAGAAGATTTCCTGCAATACACCACCGAAGATGGATAGACCGGCACCTGCAAGAAAGCAAGAAATCAGATTCGTACTAAATACATAGATAGGGCTGTGGTAAGCATACCGATGAAGACCATACGGACGGTCCACGGGTTGATAGAAGGATCATCCTCGACCGCGATGATGTGGGTGACGAGATCGTTGGCGGTGCTGACCACCTCGTCGGAGCCGAAGCCTTCATCCTCGTCAGAGTGAGAGAGATTGGCGGCGCTCTCGGAACCCTTGGACTTCTCCTCGGTAGCGAGGGATTTATTCTTCTCATAGTCGTCGTTGCTGGGCCGGTCCCAAGCGGGAGCCATCTCAGACTGTTTGACCTCCATTCTCTCACGGACGGTATTGTGAGGAGCAGCAGCAGCAGCAGCAGCAGCAGTTGATTAAGGCGGCAGTGACAACCACCACGATATTTATTTGCTGCCATTGCCTTTTTGCCCGCCTGGGGATCGCCGTCGCAGTTCCGTAGGAGCACGAGAGGAGGCAAATTCTCGGGACTCTTTTGATAAGACGCGATTGGCGTGCATTGGCTGACGGGGGCTAACTAGGTTCTACACAGCGGAGCTGTCAGAAACTTCTAGGGACAGAGCTAGTTTTGGAGAAAGCAATAATAAGCATTATTAGTTGATGAATTGCTGGCCGGGTTTTGTCCGGCAGGCGATAAGCCAGACGGGTTACACAGACCGGCGACCGGCCGCCCTGAAGTGTGGTAAACCCAAGCTGCATGTCTGACAATTTTGCGCCTATCAGCGGTGGCAGCATGATGAACAGTCATTGTCTTTCTTATCTTGTATTTGTTGTAATATGTCGCAGTTGCATTGCAGGGGTGCGTATCTGGTGTGACCACCGTTCAGCGTCCACTGTCTATGTAGTAGGTTTCCATCACCCCCCAAGATCGAGAATCCCCGGGGAGCGATTCTCGGTGGTCTGCAAGGGTCGACGGCCGCCGATTATGCAACAGAATTACCTTTTTTTCCGTCCGATCTGCCCACCAGCAGCTGAGCTATCGTGGGTTGTGTGGGCTGCGGAGAGACCCACGGACGGCAAGGGTCGAGTACCGAGGGAGTACCTGAAACAAATTCCATCGTTATCCACTGCCTGCTGTGGTTATTTAGGTACTTCGTATACTACGTACCTGATTCATCTCGGATTTCCATCTCTGACAGCCTCATCTTCTCTTTCTCCAGAGTCAAGACGTGTCGCTTGTTGTCCTGGTGTTGTCTCAGGTCTGTCTACTCCGTAGGTCGGCTCTCGGGTCCCACTCAGGCCCTGCGGAGTCCGTTAAGGTAGGAGCCTAAGCAGAGGCTAAGCAAACCTTCTGCTCGTAGCGAAACCCCGGCTCCAAGATAGCTTCCTTGGTTGTGTGAGCAGGGAGTGAGTAGGGAGTAACTCCTGAAGTTCTGAGGATTCTCCTGTTGCCGCCTTCCAGAACGAGTCAAGTGGAAAGGGACTGCACGTGATGCAAGGGGTACGCTGCGAGCTAGTACTAACTAGGCAGTACTATCCCAAATAGCTCAAGCCCCACGTGGACAGCCGATGTCTCAGAGGAAACTGACTCGAGCCTTAAAATCGTACGATAAAGGACTGGGTTGACAGGAATGAGATTTATCAGGCTCACCAATCTCTTCTACTCATATTGAGAGTCGCACAGGACTACTACATATACACGTACTCTGTACTCTGTACGGAGTATATAAAACGATGATCAGCGGCGTCCTCCGACGTTACATCGGCACGTATTCGGTTAGTCCCTCGGAGTACGGCGTATCGTCCTCCGGATAGATGCTAGTAGCTAGCTGCCTTAGTAAGGCCTTAATGCCTTAGTGCCTTACTGGGACTGTTGGGGAAGTTGTCTACTCTAAATCTCTACTCTCTAAATACTGGAGGGGCTACAATCACTGGTAGAAATCATACAAGAATCTATTCACGCTTTTATAATGCAAAATTACTCGTCACCGTGTTTCCGCTTGAATCGCGACGCCTTGGGCTGGCTGCCGTACGCCCGCCGCGCCTGCACCTTCTCTCCACGCAGGCTGGCCCCCAGCGTGATGTCTACCCGCGGTGGCGTCGTGAATCCAAAGCTCTTGGCCACCTTGGCCAGGTCCAGCTTGTTGACGTCGAACACGGATCGCAGAGAGTGAGACGCGTACGCGTGGATGTATGACCGGTAGCCTTCCTTGGCCGACTGTGATTGTTAGAAAGGACAGAAAGAAAGAAGAAAGAAGGGAAAACAAGAGAAGGAAAGAAATACCTGGTTCAAGTAGTAGTTCTGACCGATCAACTTTTCCAGTTGCGACTGGATATTGACAAGTTGCTTCGCCGGAAAGGCAAACTCAACCACTGGCACGCGTGCCTCCTTGAGGTGTGAGAGGAAGGCCACCTCCGATGGCAGCAGGAACATCAGCGACCGACCCTTCTTACCGCTGGTGCCTCGCGCCGTCCGCCCCACGCGGTGGATGTAATCGCGCGGGTCATCGGGGGGGTCATACTGGAGGATGAAGTCGACGCCGTTGATCTGTCGAGTGTAAGAGTTGATGTAGTAGATGAAAGAAAGAGAGAAAAAAAAAAAAACTTACGTCCAATCCTCGTGCCGCAACGTCTGTGCAGAGCAGAATGCTGCCCGAGTCGGAGTTGCAGAACTCAAAGAAGGTATTGGTGCGTTTCTGCTGCTTCATTTTGCCATGCAGGGCGAGGCAGCCCAGGTCGACATAGTTGAGCAGTTCCGAGTAGTACTTGACCGAATTGCAGCTGGAGAAGAAGACAATGATCTTCTTCTTGATGTTCTTCTTGAGGAAGGTGAACAGCAGCAGGAACCGCTTGTCCGCCTCGCAGATGATGTACCCTTGTTCCACCCCGTCGACCGTGCTGTGTTCCTTGCGGTGGTCTACGTTGATATACAGCGGGCCAGCCCGTAGTGATATCCGCGCCAGGTCCTCGACCTTGGTCGTCTGCGTGGCAGAGAACAGGAGTGTCTGGCGGTCCTCGTTGGGAAGGATTTTGATGATCTATGGAGTCAGTAGGTAGAACGTACCCAATCAATATCGACTAATTGACTAGAACGTACCTGACGCATTTCATCTTCGAAACCAACTTCAAGAATGCGATCCGCCTCATCTGAGGTATGTTAGCCAGTGCAGTGAAAAGCGATTGGAAAAGAAAAGCTACCAATGATCTACTTCAGTTAGCAATGTCGATGACAACGTTTCAGAACGGGACTTACCAAAGTCTTCAAGTTGCGGAAAACGAAACCTTCCGTGTTCCTCAGATGGTCCAGCAGGCGACCGGGAGTGGCAACCAGCAGGTTGACGCCCTTGTTGAGTTTCTCAGCCTCGGCCCTGCGATTGGCTCCTCCCATGACGACTCCGTACGTTTGCGAATGGAACTGCATCAGTTCGCGGACCACGCCGAAGATCTGCAGCGCGAGCTCGCGCGTGGGGGTGACAATAATCACACCGGTGCCTGTACTTAAATATTAGTATCTCTTCCAAACCCGTTTGAAAACTCATGTCTGCTCCTGTATGTACCGTTTCTGGGCTTGAAGCGCAGCGCGCTCAGCATCTCGACAGCAGGAATCAAAAACGCCAACGTCTTGCCGGATCCAGTCTTGGCCGCTCCCAGAATATCACGCCCAGCCATAGACGCCGGAATCGTGCGCTGCTGGATCTCCGTCATGGTCTCGAAGCCCATCTCCTTGATGGCCTTGACCGTCGGCTCGGAGAGGGTCAGTTCGCTGAACTTCTGCGGAGCGTCGCCGGCGGGCAGAGACACCCCGTTCGCCGAGGGCAGCGCCGTCGCATCGTCGGCACTTTCATCGGACTCTTTGTCTTGTTGTTGACCCTCATCTCCGGAATCCTCTGCGGGAGTCTCTTCGGCCTCTGCGGGAGACTCTTCCACGACCTTCTTCTTATCGACCTTCTGCTTCTTGCGCGTTGCCGTTGCCGTTACCGCTACCTGCTCATCGTTTTCGGGCTCGACACGGACTGGTTCGGGGGCCTTTGCTGCTTCTTCCTTTGCGCCCGAGCTCTTGTGGCTCCGCTTCCGCTTCTTGACCGGCTCTTGAACGGGGCCCATGGTGGTTCAGATGATATGCTCGATGCAGTTCAGACTCTCTTTCTGTCGGTGAAAGAAAAAAAAAATTGGCGGCAGAATTATGGTCACGTGGGGACTACTCTTTCCGCTCGACTAACCCGATACGCGCTAGCCGGAATCCCTGTGCCTCAGGCAGACACAATATGTATGCCTCAGGCAGAGGTGTTAGACAGGCATGCCTCAGGCAGAAATATACGTAGTATAACAACAGTATAACAGCAATAAGTTATCATTTCATAGTAGAGTATTAACCTCTAGTTACCAGGCTTATCTAATTCAGCCATCAAACCAAAGAAAACTTCTTCACATTCACCCCGGCGACTTCCACCCGCATATCATCCAGCTTCATATCCCCAACATCAGCTTCAACTTCAACCTCGAGCCTCTCCCCCGGAAACAAAGTGAGATAGTTATCCGACCAAGAGACGGGGACGATCTCTTCCCCCGTCGCAGCATGCAAGAGAACCATCCGGACAAACAGCGCCGGGACGTCCGACTCATTATCGAGCACGATCTTCGCAGCAAAGTCACTTCCCCTCTCGGTCTCCACCATGTCTGCCCGGAGAGTCGCGCGGGACAGTTTCATCGTCGCTCGCAGATCCGTATACGAGGTGACTGGCGTGCTGTACCAGGTTGAATTTTCCCAGTCGAGTTCGTCGACGGAGCGACCGAGCCAGTACACATTGCGACTGATGATGGTATCTCCTCCATCATGATCATCATCTTCACTCTTCAAAAGCAAACGCAAGAATGCAATGTCTTTGATACGATCGAGTCCTGAAACCGTCCCGATCCGACCGGAAGTGTTCGGCGTGCTCGTCACGTTGGTGATGTGTTGCTGCATGAGGAGAGACTTGCCCTTCCGATCTATCAAGTCGATCGTCACGCTGCGGTTCCCTCCCGTCCTCAACCCCCTGTTGATCAGGTAGACCGATCCGTCCTGGTAGTTGTACGCGACGTGTTCGTGGCGAGAGCCTGTCTTGGTGCCAAAGTATGCTCCTGCAGGTTGGAGGTAGTAATCGAACAGTTGCCAATGGAGGTTCGGCCAAGCGGCATTAAGCATCCAGTAGATCCTAGATAGCAAGAGATTAGAAAAAGAAGACATAAAACGATACGAGTCATATGAAGACTTACACCCCCGTTGCAGGCCTCTCGGCATTCTGCAACGCAGCAAAAGCCTCAAATTCCGCCCGGGTGGCCTCGTAGTCCATCATCTGCGCTTTAAGCACGTACTCGTCCAGACTGGTCGGTTTGCCGTACCGCGCGAACAAGCCCTCGTTGTAGATCGACCGGTCGTAGAACTGCGACACGTTCGTCGACATGTGGAACAGACCGGCGTCGGGCTCCCTCCAGAGCGCATCGAGATCGCCCTCGCTCAGGAACCGCTGTAGACTGGCTCGTTCGGGCGTGCCCACGCCGGCGCCCTGCTCGGATCCAAACCCAAATGCGGCGCCGAGAAACTGCTGCCCATCACCTGCGTACCAGTAGTTAGGCGGCACCCAGTCGTAGGGACCCTCCATCTTCATCCCCGACGGGCCCAGTTGATCGGGCCATCCGCGCATGCTCGCCGACGCGACTATGGGCGTCGCCCAGTCCATTCGCTCCAGTGCCGACACGTATACCTGCGTTGCCCTGTCGTCGGGCCACACATCCGACCCGACCAGGAAACCCAGTAGACTCGGGTGTGTCTGCATCATGGCGGCTTCGTGTAGCATGGAGGCGTTGGCGACGGTGTAGTCATGTTCCGTCCATTTATACCCGGGGGCATCATCGTTGTACTGTATTAATGAAGGTTAGACATGTAAATTGAATCGAATCGAATAGAGGTTCAAAGAGAAAAAGACGTACAGACCACCCCTCCCATTTATCGCAGCATTCCCATCCCGCCAGAAGCATGACTCCCATGCGATCCGCCATCTCGTACAGCTCCGGATGCTCCTGTTTGCCCTCGAGACGAACCGTGTTGAGCCCCATGTCGAGCACGTAGCGGAAGATAGAGTCCACGCGGGCAGCATCCCACCGCATGAACAGATCAGGCGAGTATCCCGCGCCGAGAACGAGAAAAGGGTGTCCGTTGACGGTGAAGGCCGTGTCGTTGTGCGCGTTGAGCGTGGCCGTGACCTGCCGCACGCCAAACTGCCGCACGGGACTCACGTCGGAGAGCGTGTCAGCGATAGAGGCGTTCACGGTAACGCTGTACAGGGGCTGCTCGCCCCATTGGCGTGGCCACCAGACGCGGACGTCCTCCAGTCTCGCTGCTAAGGAGACGGTGGTTTCTTCGTGTGCGGCGAGCTGCACAGAGTGTTCGGCCACGGCGACCTGTGCGTTATCATCTGAGATGGTACCCTGGATCCGGGCTGTAATAGGCGAGTCTTCGTGGTTCACGACATCAACCTTGACGGTGACGGTGACGTTGTGCGCGAGCTCATCGGGCTGAATATTTGCGGCTTCATAATCAGTAGTAATCCGCGGTGCAGACAGAGAGACAGCCCCCGTCTGGACAATCTCGACGTCGCGCCAGACCCCCGTCCCGTTGTCGGGCGGATAGGGATTCCAGTCGACGAAGCCCATGGCAAAGTCGCGCAGGTAGTTGGTCGGATAGGCTTTCACGAGGACGACATTCACTCCCTCGCGCAGATACGCGGTGATCTCGTAGCGGTGGCCGCCGTACGACCCCTGATGGAAGGCGTGGGAGGCGATGCACACGCCATTCACAAATAGCGACGCCTTGGAGGTGATGCCGTGTGTGTCGAGGAAGACGTGCTCGCCTGGCTGGGGGGAATACTCTATTTCGAACTCCTCGCGGTACAGCCAGGGGGCCGTGAAGGGGGTCGAGTCCACGCCCGTCGCCAGCGTGTCGGAGTAGAAGAGCTGCTCGTCGCTAAACACCCCGTTCTCGATCAGTCCGGCCATCACCGTCGACCGGGCGCCGACTCGGTACCACGATGAGACGTCGACGGCCCCAGGAAGTGACAGCTGCGTCATGTTCTGCGACGCGTCGAGGATCGACTGCATGTTCCATCCCGCGAGAGCTGAGCGGTCGCCTGGTTGGGAGACGAGGGGCGAGACTGCCTGTGCGAGAGTCAGCGCCAGGCTGGCGAGGGTGGCTAATGCCACAGCCATGTTGATCGATAGTCCTGCTAGCTGATAGTTCTGGACCAGCTGGACTGGTAATTGGTTATATTCTCTATATTGATTCAAGGCGTCGAGGTGGAGGATGGAAGGATGAAGTAAGGAAAGAAGAGAATAATTCGATCATCTTAATGTGAGGTGAGTTAGTCTTCAGTAGAATCCACGGTTGAGTTGGAAAGTGAAGCCAAAGTCGAAGTTTGGATAGACGTTGTTGCCTGGCGGTACTATGCCTTTTCAGTCAATGAAGTATTCAAGATGCGAGTAAGATGAGGTAATAGAAGAAACAAATCTATGGTATCATGACATATACTACCGAGACAGGCTATGTACAAAAAAAAACAAAAATGGTATCTGAAAGAAAAGATCAAAGAGCCAAGGTGAGAGCCAGCAGGGAGGCTGCTAGAGCTATACTGCAAGGGACGGGAAGGGCGACGGCGGCTCCCTTGACGGAGCCCGTGGAAGAAGGGATGCTCCCGACACCGACAGGCTCGGTGGCATCGGCGCCCTTGGCCAGGGTGGTGACGGGGTTGGCGACGGCGGTGGCGCCCGGGACGGCGGTGGTGCCGGTGCCGATCTCTTTGATATCGCTGTCGGTGACGTTGAACTTTGTGTTGGCGAGGGAGATCTCGTTGTTGGAGAGGTCGTAGACGACGTAGGCGCTGCGCAGAAAGGTGTCACCGAGGATGCTGGTGTCGCCGCCGGGGGCAATGCCAAAGACACAGGCTGGGGTGCCGTCGTCGTAGGTGATGTCGCCGTCGTAGAGGACGAGTTCGCTGATGTCGACGCGGATGGTGGGGGAGGAGAAGGTGAAGTCGAGGGTGTAGTCCTCGTCGGCCAGGCTGCAGGGGACGTAGCCAACGCCGGCCTCGGACTCGTAGGTGACGCTGAGGTTGGTGTACAGGTCCTCGACCAGGTCGTCGGCCAGGTAGATCAGCGAGGTGCCCGAGTCGAGCAGGACGCCGAGGGGCAGCGAGGAGGACGAGTATTTCTGGACGGTGCCGGAGGAGTTGAGGGCGACGCCGGTGAGGGCCAGGACAAAGGCCGCATACTCGCCGTCGACTTTCTGCACGGGCAGCGTCTCGAGGGTGCCGCTGTACTTGGCCGAGTCGACGCCGCCGAACAGGATGGAGCCCGAACCGGAGTCCAGGTCGTTGAGCCACAGGCTGTAGGCACTCGACTTGATGTAGCCGGCATTGACGAGGGCTCGGGGCAGGTTGGGATATGTGCCGTCCGTGGAGGCCTGAGCTTCGTCGAGCGGATAACCGATTCCAAGGAGATTATCTATCATTATTAGAGGCCATTGCTCACTGTTTTGAAAGAAATATTATATCTACTATACCGGTGGTGGTTGAGTTGAGTCCGATCCCCAGGCGGAAATTCTTGAGGGTTTTGCCGCCGATGCGCACGGTGTCATTGGCGTAGTCTCCGCTGGCACTGGAGCCGTCACCGTAGGTGATGTCGAAGTCGGAGGAGACATATGAGTAGGTGGAGGAGTCATCCGGGTCATAGGTGCCGTAGGCGCACTCGTCCGTCGACTCCGAACACAGGTCGGAGGTGGGAGTGTTGACCCAGAGATCACTGCTGCCGGTGTCAAGGACGACCTCGACGTCCTGGGCGGGCGTACCGATGCTGATGTTGGCGAGGTACATGGTTTCCTGCAGTGTCAGCACAATGATATTCATTCTCTCCTCGCTAGTCACCTGAAATTGACCAAATAAAACGATGATGTTCATACTTCATTGTAGAGGGTAGTGCTGACGGTGGAGGAGCGTCGGCGGAGACGGTCTCGCCATCCGGGGCTGGCGTTGCGGACCGAGCGACGCTGGACATCGAAGCCGATGACAGCCGGGGAGTCGCGCTCGTGTAGGGTCAGAGCGTGGACGGCGGGCAGGCCCAGACTGAGGGCATAGAGGAGGGGAGTAATGATAGCCATGGTGTGAACACTGTATGTAGAGACTCAAGACAGCGAGCACCGTCAGGGATCGTCGGCAAATCTGGCAGTGTCGGATTTATATGGGCGGTAGTCACTCCGTAGTTATACGCCATGGTCCGTCCGCAGTGGCCATCTAGCGTGCAGTGGGCCGCGTTATGGCCCACCAGGGCTCTCACACCTGTCGTCATCTCGCAATAATGAGACGACAGGGCAGGGCAGATCCCAGAAAAGGAAAAAAAAAAAAAAAGCGGCGCGCCATGGCGATTGATGGCTGTGCCAGAGGCAGAGCCCGCATTTGGTCGGTGGCGGTTGGCGGGGGGGGGGGAGATTGTGAATCCGAATCGAAACTGTACGGAGTAACTACCTAACCTACTACCTAGACCCAGTCAGTACAGCCCATGAGCAGAAACGAGCCAGACGCCGGGGAATCACCAGAACGGAGGTGTTTGGCGAGCAGCTCCTGAGCTGGGCGACTAGGCGCAGTGATGACGAGGACAGCAGCGATTTGCGGCGAGTTGGTGGAGCCAGAGCGCGCGTCAGATTCGTACGCAGCGAATCATGGGAGCAGCGAGTCGCCGCTGGTGGAATAGGACGAATCATGTATTGAAGAGAACTCTGCCTGAATCTGTCGATGAAATCAAGTGAAACAGAGACGAGACGAGATAGAGAGAGGAAGTTGAGGGGGAGAGAGAGAGAGAGAGAGGGAGAGAGAGAAAGAGGGGGAGTTGAGGTTGAAGAGAAGAAGTTTTGGCGGGAAAATCAGTCCACGTGCGTCGATCATTGATTTAGATTTAGATTTGTATTTATTATTCTATATATTATTGCATATTTTATGTATTATTTTATATTCTACTATTGCATATTTTATTCTATTCTATCTATTCTATTTGTCTGTCTATTCTATCTATCAATTCTATGCCTTCTTCTCACTCTGCCTCCAATGCAACATACGTCATGACTTGTATAACAGTAGTAAGTAGCATCAACAGTATAGAATAGTTATAGAATAGAAAGTTGACAGTGAGAATTATATTTATCTAGAGTATATACTGTATATACTGTAAATACTAAATACTGGATAGAATCTAAAAATAGTGGCATAACTATTTATTATGTAAATCCTATTCCAGGCTCCAGCATTAAGATCCATGGTTCAATACTAAATATTATTAGCCTGAACTGAGTTCTATAGGCATGAATATTATGTATTGATTATATTTGGCTCTGTAGTAAATAGGTACTCTTCACACAGCCAAGTAGAGATACATTAGGAAATCATGTCTACATGAGAGATCTTAATTCCAGTAAGCGACTAGTTTAGACATAATCTCCACCCGAAAATCCCTGGAAAGATCCAGCATTATCCGTCGTAGTCGCCAGGACGAGCGGCATCCGCGTACTGATACGTGATGCGGGTATCTCCAGGGCTGGCTTCACGCAAGACCTCCAGCCTCACTCGGTCTCTGCCCTTTTTATCCTTGAAGTCATGCACCTTGAGAACAAGACCGGCGCCGTGGCTGCGTCGTTAGTGAGAGGGTCCACTTGGACAACGGTGAAGACGAAGGAACAAACATACGGATGGTATTTAACCTCGGGCAGGTTCTGATAGTAATAGTACAGAGGCGTCTGAGTGAAGTTCTCCGTGCCGGTCAGATAGATCGACCCCAGCAGGTATTTGATCCCCCACACGTCCTCGAGCTTGCGAAGTCGGTCTTCGTGTTCGAGAGGGAGGACTTTTCCTCGGAGGAGGCGTTTGCGGAGTCGTTGGTATTGAGTGCGCTCATCAGTTAGCAAATCTTGACATCTGATACAAAAAGAAAAAAAAAGGGAACAAAAGAGAAGGAATTTACAGCCTCCGATTCAGTCAATGCAATCACGTCTTTCGCCCACGACTCTCGAACCCTCTTTTCCAACCACTCCGGCCGCTCTTTCGCTCTGGTGTACCCCCAGAGAGGGTCTGCAGAGGAGTCTGAATCGGAAGCCTTGCCTCCCTGCTCAGAGGAACTCGGACTCAGCTCGTACTCCTCCTCGGTGACCCATCTGCAGCGCCGGTTGTGTGGGTGCTCCGGGTTGGTGACCTCCCAGGGATCCCCGAACTGGTCTTCCCACCGGATCTCGTCGTCGGAGCCGTAGTCGGACATCTTATGCTCTGCAGGGATGCCCAGCGTGAAGTCGGTGTCGGGGTCGGACTCGGGGACCGTCTCCCACTCGGAGCCTGAGTCGTCGGCGAAGTTCGCCTCGTCCTGTCAATCAGCCTTCGTCTTTTCTCTTCCACGTAGCTACCAAGCTAGCAACCCTCACCTCGAGACTGTCGGGGTTGACCGGGTTGTCGGGACTGTCGGGACTGTCGCGAGCTTCGGACGCCATAACGTTGGGTTTGAACGCAAGAAAAGATGGCAGAGAGCTCAGGGGATGGAAGAGAAGAGATAGAGACACAACATGAATAATCATAGCGTGTTCTATTAGTAGTTGACATCATGAAGCTGGTGACTGTTGTGTAAATCTTCTATTCACGACAACTTAAAGATTCACTGTAGATTCTATCAGCTATAATAAAGACCTAGTGACGACAGACAGTGACGGGTGTAAGAGGAGAGTGACGAGGAGAAGTTCTAGCGTAGGCTGCCATATAAAGAAGATATCGAGATTCACACACCCACGCAATTGACGCCTAATTCTGAGATATTTAAACCCCCCCCCCCCCCCATGCTTTTTTCCTCTTCTTATTTATTCTTTAAAGCTGTGGTCTTTGGAACTGGTCTTTATCTAGTTATACTTTATACCTTATGAAAGAAGAAAAAAGCTTCGGCTTGTTATGATTTACTCCTCTTTGCCTTATCTTCCACTGAATGGTTATACTGGCAGACATTCTCGCTGACTTGGACTCTGCTGTCTTGAAGCAAGACTCGATGGCTGCGAGTCAGCATTCTAATGCGGTATGCTACCTATCTCTCATCTTGTTCACTACTAATCATAATAGTGACTCCGACTCTGAAGCAACCTGTGTTCGGTAACGTCGCTATCTTCCTTAAGGTTCTCTGGGATAATCCTCTGGGATACAGGGCCGGGATGGAGCCCAGTGATTCTGGATCACATCTCATAACGGCCAAGGAGCGGCTCTTCCATTCTGCTATATTAAGGCGCTTCTCCAGGGACTGGAGGCTGCCCGACCTGACTGTTCCGTTAGAGAACTATAAGCAGGTCCGTACAGGAAATATGATAACCCTCTGTGAAGACTGTTCTGACATCCACAGATAAGTACAACAAGGGAAGATCGAAGATGCTGCATCTGAGACAAAATGCGTTCCCCGATCAAGGTCCTAGAGAAAGCCTATAGAGACGCGGCAGTCTACTCTCCGGGCTGTTTGCGCAGCCTCCGCAATCACTCACCAGTCAAGGCGGCTCCAAAGTACCCAAGGGTCTCACCTAGAGCAGATATCTCGTCTGTTTGCGTGCGTGCAATGATAGCGTTGTAGTATCAACCCAGTTCGTGACGAAGAAGCGAGACTGGAAGAGGATACTCTGCCTTGAAATCTCAAGCTCATGGCTCGTTCAATGCCCAGCGCTTTCGTGTCGGCTACAGAGGCAGAGGCAACCATTCTTTCCAAGGACGAATGTTGCCTCGACCTCATGGGAACCCAAAAAACTGGAAAACCGGGGCCGATTTTACCAGCTTCCAGGGAAACGCCAACATTCCCCATTTTATGGGCGTTCTATTTTATTGTCTCGGCTGTTGTTCCAGTTAATGGTCTGCTTTCAACGTTTGGGCTCCCCGAAAACATGTCTTTCGACACATTTCGGTACCCTGGGAGACGACAACAAGGTCACCCTTGAGATGGGTCAAACAAAGGCTGGGTAAGTTACTCCAGATGAGTCAAGATGATAGTTCTAACGTGTTCGACCAGAATCTACACCCTTCTTACAATGAAAGGGACCTTGGCCAGGGGAAGACTGCATTGATCGAGGTGCTTGCGCAAACGAGGAATACCTTCGGCAACACGAAAAGCGATCCAGACAAAGATTCGAATCATGGATGAAGGATGTCTTCCAGGAATCTATGCTCACGGCGGCTGATCTTTTTCCACATGGGACTCATTCTCCTGAGATGGGAAATTCAATCGAAGCGGTTGTTGCCACCGTCGTTCCTACCACCAGTGGAACGTTTTTAGAGAAACCAAATTTACAAGTGAGCAGTGGCAGCGTCCTTAAGGATCGCGAGAGAGGAACTCCGACCGCTTTCATTGCGTTCGAGACTCCCAGAAAGACCGCTCTAGTGGTGAATCTCAAGGTCCCTTGGAATACGGACCTCAAGCTCCTAAAGGAGAAAAGAAATGGTCCACGTTTGAAAGAACTTCCTCAGTCTCACAGTAGAGCTTTTGACCAACACTGACAAAGTTGGCGTCCCCGGGAAGGCATCTTATAACAATTTAAGACCCCCGTTTGCGAAAGGCTGAGCTGGTGAGTGAGCCACACTGTCCGACAGACAGGACGCCGCGATCATTGCGAGATCTCCATCAGAGACATTTCTCATCCCGGAGCGACCCAAGAAGCCGAGCAAGCAAATTGACCTCCATCGCAACTGGAAAAAAGAGACGGCTACACTATCCAGCTCCAAGGTCTATGCCCGTTTCTAATCTCTCCTCAGCGGATGAGATGGGATGGCTTCCCTGGCTGCATTGGAATCTATTATGGAAGACAGCCGACGAAGTCAGCGGCTTTTTCGCTCCCAGCGTGGCACATGGAGAAAGAGAGATATTATCATAATACCTGTTCGTGTTCGACCTTCTGTCGGAAATCTCACGGCCACCAGGTGGCGAACAACCTAAGCCTGTCATTCAACCGAGGTAGCACAGGAGTTTATCATCGCCCTACCGGAATAGAGCAACATCCGTTGCACCGTGCAAACGAGGAAGAAGTCAATGCCCCTATGATCTTCAACGATTCGGCAGTGAGCATGTCGGATCACAGGCTGATAGGAACATCGCAGCCATTGCGCCCGAAAGAAGATCTATAAAGCAATACTGTGGCGAGACAGACAAGACCTTCGGACCATCCCACAGCAGTCTTTGCTGGCTTTCGAATCCCCCGGTCACGACGACAGAATGGAACCGACCTCTACAGAGTCCGGGACACTATCGCCAACCCGGAGATCAAGGGCCTGTCGTCTCTGCAAAATCATGTCATCGTCCACTTCTAGTGTCACCATTCCAGGTCAATCTGTGACCAGCAGCGTCCATTGTGACCCGGCCGGCGATGGAAGAGGGAGTAGAGAAGAAAAAAAAAACAAGTCGATCAAACATCGATGGGCGAGCAAGACTGGAATTTGTTCCAGTTGGGTTATCTCATACCCTCAGTCCTACCTTTTGTTTCTCTTCGGGGACAAGAAGAGTCATCGGGATATCTGGCGTGAAAGAGGGTTCGTCATTGACTCTTCAGCATGGAATGCCCTCAACCTCTAACAGGGGGCTGGGGACAGTTGGGTGGGCATTGCTCTTTATATTCTTCTGATGATCGAAACATGTTACGTTAGATGAGTCTTGAAACCTTCCATCTACGCAGGTGTGGTGGTCTGTCTCAATGGAAGATACGATACCGGATATTTATCCTTGATTGCAATACTTGGTTCACTTCTCCCAGGCTTAAAGAAAAGCCAGGTGGTTTCCTTTCGATTCGCGGAATGCTTCTTGACCATGAAATTGGCACCTTTGAACAAACCGACACCGACAGAGTACGATGACATGATGACATGACGGGAACCCACTATCCCACTTGCCCGACACTGTACAGAAACTGAGTTCCTGAATACCATAATAGTAATGGTCTCTAGGTAGCTGGCTTTCAGTGGAGAGCTTAAAAGGACTTTGGAGCTCGGGTTGGAAGATTGATGCAAATTCAAGTCTGGAAGAAGAGATCGAGGGTCTAGTCGGACGTATAGACTATTGCAGGTTGCAATGCTAGAGATGCAATGGATGGTCGCTCGGATACTGCAAGGCAGCACGTTAAGAGTCGAGAGCGTGGATGTACAATAACAGCATAGGAATACATGGCAGTACTCTCTCTATGTCACTAGCATTAAAACAGTCTCAATTGAAAAGTAGTAGTAGCAGAATGGACTCAAAAACTATACTTCTCCAAGCTACCACCTCCATCGACTCATCAATGAATAAAAAAAAAAGGAAGAAAAGAAAGATTGACATCTAAAAGCACAAAGGCACGAAGGGCATGAAAGAGAATGAAAGTATCCAACTCGCACTCATTCCGCTCCTCCCTCTCTTTTAGCACTTGGGCACAGTGCTTCCCTCGAGCTCCGTCACCACCATCTCCCGCTGTGTATATTGTTGCTGCTGATACTTGATCCATGAGTCGTCCCAGATCCACTGTCCGACTGGCTGCTGCGCCGGAGGGGGGCTTTGGCTCTGCGACATGGATGTACTGGGTGGCGATACCGTGTGCGATGTGGGTGCGCCGGGGCTTGCGCTTGACACGGAGACTGACGGAGGGGGAGTATAATGTTGATTCTGGTTCTGATTCTGATTCTGATTCTGATTTTGCTGGTCTTGCAGTTCCTGCACGGCTGACGGCAATGGATGATGGTGCTGTCCCGCCGTCTCAGTCCCGATGACAGACAGTGGAAGCGTAGGAGGAGAAGTAGCAGTGCTATAGCTGGGTGTAGCCCACCGGGGGACTGCTCGCTCGGGACTCGGGTTCTTGGATGCGCGAATTCGTCTCCAGACAAAAAAGAAGAAGGCAAAGACCACGGCGGCGAAAGCGGCACATCCGATCGCAATCCCTGCAATGTCGCCCACGCTGAGACGGTGTCCACCACTTGAGCTGGAGGCGGAAGAGGCAGACGACGACGACGAGGAAGAAGAAGAAGAAGAAGAAGAAGAAGAAGCGGTGCCTTCTGCTGGGGGATCCTGTCCTGGAACGAGCATGTAGGGGTAAGTTAGCGCCTTTTTGTACTGCGCTTCCCAGGTCATTGTTGCATTCTAGTTGATTGCTGGTCAGCTGGTATTTAGTCAGGCAGTTACTGGATCATACCGGATTAATTGCTCCCACCATTCCATTCCCGGTACAGGAGTCAATGGCTGTGCAGTAGTAAAAAGTTGGCTTGGATGTTAGAGCAGACTGGCTACTTGGAAGGTGAAATAGGCTGCATACCTCGGTGTCATTGATCACCACAGACCATGTTGGCGGCTGATCAAAGTCCCGTCAGTACAGACTCGCAGAGGAAACCAAACCATCCCGAATGGAACAAGAAAGTTCTTGACGACGTACTGGACCGACCAGCTCTCCATCCTCCTGGTCGAAAGTGTTGAACATGCCCGAGTAGAAGATCTCTCCTGCTGCAGGCACGCAGGGGGCTCCGAAATCCGCCTTGACCACGGAGTGATTCGTTGGGTAGAAGGCGAAGACGACCACATCACCGACGGCGGCGGTGAGGTTGTACGGTGAGTACTGATATGGGTTTTCCTTGTTTCCGACCAGAACCGTGTGCGTTGCGGGGACCTGCCCGGTGCTCGTGGACGTTGTCTTGGTCGACGCCGGCGTCGAGGTCGAAGTGGACGTCGTCGTCGTCACGACGCTGAGCCGGAAGATATCGCCTCCTGCGACGGTCACCATCTTTTTTTTTTTCTTTTAACTTTTCCTTTTCCTTTTCAGTGAAGAGCCATCACACCCAGGCGAGTAACAGTAGATAGGGTTGTCGAGGTGATGAGTTGGATGGGAGATTATGAGCTGGCCTTCACTCTCAACGCCTGGCTGAACATGACAGGACAAAGAGGCCGTGATGGCCAAGGGTAAAGGCGAATTGAAGCCCTTCCGTACTGCTCTAGATCTGTCGACAAAGAGAGTGACGTCTAACTAAAGATGCCTCTGAAACACAGTGGCGTCCACTGTCGCTGTTCTTTGTCTTCCTCGACGCTATATCGAATCCATGTCAATTCTATAAATATAACCCTCACGAGGACTCGAATCGAACGAAATGTTCCTCGACGGATTAAGGCCTGGTGAGGACCAGCGAAGGTTAAAAAAAAAAAAAAAAAACCATGCTTCAAAATAACGTTCTAGACAAGAAGGTATCCCAGGCATAGAAAAAGCGCATCAACTGCTCCAATGTGTAATATGCACAGACCAAACTTTTGTCTCGGGTTTAGAGCCCTTAGAATGACAAAGGAGAAGAACAAAAGAAAGGTAAATGAACAGCCCACCAAGACTCTTTTTGGGTCGCTGCTGCCAGTTGTGTCCAACACTATACAAGTAATATATATACAACCCTCCCGAGCCCAAAGTGACAGTAGACTACCACGAGTTTCTCTCTTCCGGAACTGTTGACGGAGATCGAGTCTCATATTGGATCGTCACATTGTCCGTCCGGCGGATCTGGCTGAGTTCATGGTTGTCGCTGTGCTGGGACTCATCGGCCAGGATACTTTCTTGACTGCCGACGGCGGTGGTGGTGATGGTTTGCTTGCGTGATGCTTTGGAGAGCTTGCTTCGCTCGTAGGAGTGACTGTAGTCGTTCACCCCGCTGCCTTTATAGTTGTTGCGACTGTTGCTCAAGGAGCTGAGGGACCGCTTGCCCATGATGATTTCCAGGAGTGGCTGCAGGGTAGGGATACAGGATGCGATGATCACCACGCCGGACTCGACACTGATACAAAAAAGCGATAAATAGTCAGCCAGGCTGGATAGCAACAAGAGATTTGATCTGAAAGGGACACTCGTACTTGGTCCAGATGACCAGCTCTGCGGTTCCGTCTACAACAAAAAGATAACAACGTCAACATCACTCTGGCTGCGTTTGGTTGCAGGAGCTTACATGTGTAATCCGTCTTATCCGCTAAACCCTTGAGCTGCGTGCACTTGATGATAGCCATGGCGGAGGCGCTGCAAAAAAGAAATGAAAAGTCAGCATTGTCAACGGGAAATTCCAGGAACGCTGCAACGACCGCGCCACGCAATACTTACACTGACCCTAGTCCGAGCGCTGCACATAAAGCAATTTTCTTCCGTAGAGTCATTTGCAGCTTCTGGAGCACCGTAGCTGGATAGATAGCAAGACACAGGTCCACAAAAGCGGATAGAGCTGGAAGGCATTCAACAAGGGTGACACTAGATGAAAGAAAACCCCTCGGAGAGTCGACAGCGTCTTACCTCCTGTGAAAATAGCATAGTTTATCAAAATCCATGGATCCTTGCATTTGGCGCCCTCCGCAACAAGGGTTGGTTTCCACAGGGCTTTTGGAGGATCACACATAGTGAACAGTACCAGAATGCAGATGATCGAAACGATGGTCGTAAAGCCCGTCAGGAACCACAGTGACAAGCGCTGGAATCGACTCGGGTTCATGATCCGGTTCAACAGGGCGGCCACTGCCAGTTTGGGCAAAGTGAATGAAAGAATGCCGAAGACAAAGCTGACCGTATTGAGCAGGAGGGCCGTCTCGAGGGCACTGGTGGATAGGAACTTCTGGTGGCGTCCATAGCCGACCATGACATTGGCGGTGGTGATCGCACAGTAAGCGAGGGAAAGAATCTAGTCCGGAGAAGCAGAGTGGTTTTCCCTTGTTAGTCGAATTCATCTCTGACATGTAGTCTCCTATGCAAATATTCAATGCTCACTGTTGACACTGCAATGAGGTAGTCATCGACTCCAAAGTTTCGAATGACCTTTGCTCTGATGAGCAGCCTGGCTATGACAATGATGGTTGTGATCGAGGTCAACGCCCAGAGGACCACCAAGATGGTTGGGCCCCTGTTGGCATTCGCATAGTCGGACGCTGTAGTCATCGTCTGCGGTAGATCAAAGTATTCTGAAAAATGAATGAACAGGTAGCAAAACGGAGAGCACTCATTGCATAGCTCCTTCAGAATCTCGCCACGGGTCGCTCGATTAAAGTATCTTCAGGAACAATAGTTAGGGTCTCCTTCCCGTCACGATGGCAAATGGCCATCTCTAGATGGTGGAAGGTTGAAGGTTTGACAGCGACGATCATCTGGTCCAGCGTTTTGCTGCCAGCCTGAGCTCTGTACTTTTTTCCCCGTCTCGCGTAGACTGGTTGGCAGCCGACTGTTCATTTTCCAAATCCTATCCTCGGCTATCATGCCAAATCTAGAGGAATGGGTCCCAGGGCCATAGTAGTTTTTTTTTCTTACTTGTCCGTTCTGTATTGTTCAACTGACAACCTAGTGTGTGGCCCACTCTCCCTGAGCCCCGGACACGGCACGATGCAGGGATCTGAGCGCGGGACGGCGTCGTAGATCAACAGCGCCATTAATGCTCTAGAAGATGGCGCCGCAAATAGACCGTGGTTCTTAGACATGAAACCGGGGCTCGAGCTGTCAATTGTCGGAAAGGCAATGGTTGGAGAGGGAGAAGGATTCAGCTCGGGTTCCCAGGGAGCCTGGACGCTTTGGACGCTTCATTTCCACCGGGGAAGCCCTAATGAGCAGTTAGTTCCGACTCAACAGCATGAAAGCTTGACATTTCAGGGGGCGCAGACAAGAGGAGGTAGGATACTTCAAGATCAGCATCAGAATACATAGCTGGTTCAACGTTGACAGTGACAAATTGATACTGCACCTTTATTGCCCCTGGGGCGACGTCTCGTGCCTGGCATTCAACGTCCAAATCTGACGACGATCACGCATACGTGTGGTTAAGTCGGGAGGATCCCCAGCTGGAGATCTTCATTGGTTTCCTTCTGGCATTCTGTCCCATCTTGCCAAAACTTTATACAGAGAGTCCTTCGTTCTTCGTCCTCCATCCTTCGTCCTCCGTCCTCCGTCATCCGTAGCTCAGTCTCTGTACTTAGTACATAATCAGTTAGGTGTCTTACTACCTACTAGGTAGTACTGGCAGTCAGTCCCCTGTCTCCTGTCTTAATACTCCCTAAATCTAGGGCACATTCTGACACGGCTGAAGAATAACTGTCACATAATGGTTGACGATACGATTGGTCAGATGAGCTTTTCCGGTCTTGAATAAACGGCTCCACAAATATGAAGCATTCCTTGTCCCGGGAACATAGGCATGGACGTCTTGACTGTCAACTCTCGAGTGTCCAGTTCCCTGAACGTGTCCCTTTCTTCAAAGTTATTTGTCTGATGATCGACAGTCCAATAGCTTCCTGACCCGTTCGGGTGAGGCAGACGTGCTCTCACTAACTCACTCTGGAAAGCTTGGAGTTTTCTATGAGAATTGAATGAAAAGCCCATGGGAGAAAGAAGGGGCTTGAGAAGTGATCGGACGGTCTGCTTCCCTATTGAGAAATGTATACATGGGAGGCATTTCCACCCGTGGGCAGTGAAGCGCTAGTCAGTTAGTCATCAGTCACATACTCCGTGGGTATCCCATAGACAGGGGCGCGTCTGTTTAGTCAAGTCTTGTGGCTGTTGGAAGAATGGAGACACGCGACCACTGTTGACGTCCAGTCTGTGTAGCAAGGCTGAATATTGCGTGGGAGGAAGTTGCTATTGGATTGGTCCAGGTAAGCCCAGTATATATGTGGTAGGGGGGGGAGCTTCAGGCACAGAGCGGAAATCTAACTTCGAGGAATATCCCAGTCTGTGCATGAGGTTGCCCCGGCGTCGGGGCTTCTCCATTCCCTGGCTAGCGAGATGAGAAGCCCCCTACCCACTGGATGGAGTTCTTAGTATTACTTATACCATCCCAGCCTGGTCTCCCTGGGTCAGTTCCGTTGAAACCAACAAGGATCTCGTCTGTCAAAGTTAATTCGAAAGAGGTGCCTTTTGTTAAGTCCATACACTCAATATGCCTCATAGAGATGCTATCCCATCCAATAGCTATAGAAGTGGCCATACCGACCAGGCTGTGGTGATCGATGACTCCATTGCCATCCGCCCCAACGACCCTCATGCAGTCTCGGATTTGCTTAAACAAATTGTTATCCAGGGCTTTTCGTTCAATGCCGACGCCGGGGCAGCCTCGCCCACTCGTATAAGTCTTCTGGATGCTGCTCGTTCGTTGGTTTACGCACTTGAAACGCCCCGAGAGGCTATGATCAGGCACTGTTGGTCAGAGGTGTGATCTTCCAGAACAAGGCAAGATATTACACCATGGGCTGAGATGCTGACCATGCTATCCGCAGAGCACGGCGTATGCAGCTATCGAGACCAGTATCGGTCTCGGTCTCTTCAAAGCCCTAGCTCAGAGGGAGCAGTCCATGTCTGCAACTGAGCTAGCGCATGCAACGGGTGCCGAGCCAGTGTTTTTGGGTGAGCTGATTTCAATTATACTGAATGCTCGTGGCCTTCCAAGCTAACAAAATGTTTTGCCAGCACGGATCCTCAAGCACTTGGCCGCTATGGGTGTCATCAAGGAGACCGGGGCCGACGAGTATTGCAGCACAGGATTCTCTAAGACGATGTCCATAGAACGATTTAGTGATGCTTATCCGTGCATGTGAGTCGAATGATACCCTTGTGTTGCGTCTCATACTCGTGAGGCTCACTGTATATCGTTTCACAGAACTGGATGCATCGCTGCTGGGTGTCTCGCCCTCCCTGAATACTTGAGGAAGAACGGTTATCGCAACCCCAGTGATGGACATGACACCCCATTCCAGCTTGGCTTCAGGACGGACCAACACTTTTTCGAGTACTTGCAAGCAAATCCCGTCATCGCAGGCCAATTCAGCAACCATATGTCGGCTTACCGCCAGGGTCGACCCAGTTGGATGGATATTGGCTTCTACCCGGTTAAAGAACGCCTGCTTGGAGAATCTAAGTTCGGATCTGACGACATCTTGCTTGTTGATGTCGGTGGGAGTCTGGGGCACGATCTGTCCGAATTCCGACAGAAGTGGCCCCAGGTCCCCGGCCGCTTGATCTTACAAGACCTCCCTGCTGTTACAGAAGGGGCGAAAGGGCTTGACACCACCATCGAGGTCATGGCTCACGATTTCTTCACCGAACAACCCGTCAAAGGTAAACAAAGCCGTGCTTTCCTTCTCCTGCAATTGAAAAGACTCAACTGAACACACCCTGTCTTCTAAGGTGCCCGGGCATACTACATGCACTCCGTTCTGCATGACTGGACCGATGACAACTGCCGTAAGATCCTGACCAACCTGAAGAACGCAATGAAGCCCGGATACAGCAAGATCCTGATCAACGAGAATGTTATCCCGGATACAAATGCCTATTGGGAGACCACCAGCCTGGACATCCTCATGATGAGCAACTTTGCCTCTCAGGAACGGACCGCGCGCCAGTGGCACGCTTTGGTGGAGTCGGTGGGCCTCAAGGTTGTCCAGATTTACACCGTGCAACGCGGCGTCGAGAGTCTGATCGAGTGCGAGCTGGCATAGCGAGCGGAACGAGTAGACACTGGACAGTATACTATAGTGACCCTAATGAATCAATCAGCGAAGCTTCTTTCTCTTTTGAAGACACTTGCCTTACGTGCTGGAAGTAGAAAACAGATAAACGGAGTGCGTTTGTTGTCAGAGTTGTTGTTGTTGTTGGTTGAGATGGAGCGGAAGGAACGTTATCGCGGGATGGTTGGAGCCTCAGGCTCTCAGGCCTCCACAAAAGTACAAACCGAGCAAACATGCCACTGCTCTTTCCTGAAGCAGAAAGTGCGCTTCTCCGGATGGTTCTTACGTTCTTACCTGGACCTCACTGCTTGGTTATCGCTCGGTAAAGGCTTCCAGTGCACTGACTTGGCAGGATTATGAATCACAGAGTCAAGGCAGTCTAGGGAAGCAGCCGTTTCAGTGATGAGGGTCAAAGAGGCCTTACGAGCACGTTCCATGGGCTCTTGGTGGTATGTGCCAGCCGCAGCTGCAGCCGCAGCTTTTGTGTCTAGGGAAGTCCTGGCTTATGGCAGAGCGTGTTGGGATTTGGGAATAGGATGGTGGCTGTTGGTAGGTAAGTTTGAAGCTGATGATACTACCTCTCATGGCTATATTAACTGCTGGTCGCAGAATTATACAACGATAGTGAAACATTTACGGCAATGCTCTACTTACCGAGTGCAGATATTTGGTCCCTGAGGAGAACAATGTACTAGTAGTGGGCTGGTCTGAGCTTGTGTCTGAAGGATCCAAGTCTGTAAGCCTGGCAGTCAAAGCGTTGGTTTGTTATATTGCCGAAAAAAGACGCTGAGCACGGATGCTCGCCACTCCCTGACAGTTGCTTTATTAAATGACGATCAACAACTACCAGAGTTTCTTGTTCTTTCTTGGAGTCCCCCTCCACAAGTCAGTTGTTAACAGGGTTGGCATTTGCTGAATCCTAACCGCCTGCTGCCAGCAGATTAATAATAATAATCAGCAGCCTGATCAGCATTGGTACCTTTGTTTTTGCACAATATGCCGTGGATTATTTTGTACCATGTTGACCTTGCTGGCTGAAGATGAGAGAACCAAGCATGAGTGAGGCCTATGCTATGTGCTGAGCCGCCCTGAAGGCTATATAAACCTTGAGTCATTTCTGGCAGCTATAACTTGATTTCGCCTCTAGGCTCGTGCAGGAAGTTCTGGACAGTACCTAGAAGGAATGTCCCGGAAGAAATGCACGTTTCGATGGATTACTATCTGTTGAGCTAATCATTCACATTGAAGGCAAGTGTTTCTGAGGATATGACTCAGAAATGACCAACATCTATGGCAGTAACTATGAGGATCACAACTGATGACCGAAGACTATCAACAACAAGACTTCATATCAGGAAAGTCAACATATACTACTGCCAGTAGAGTCCAGAAAGTGTTGGTCCGTCTACTCGCTGAGAGGCGTGCATCCAATCGAGACAACGCCATTCTCCTAATCTTAGCAACGAACAGCAAGAAAAGAAACGAAGAGCCAGTGTTGGTACATACATAGTCATTATTCGCGCACCACACGGCTTCACCAGAGCAAGAGCTGTCATCGCTATCATCTGGAATATCGGTGCCTAATCGATATAATTAATATAAGATGAAGGATAGTTTCCACACATAGTCTTACAATTCACCCCCACCGGAACAGCGACACCTTGAATGACTATCCCCGCAGCAGTCAGCCCAGCCGCCACTGTTGCGTTGTCGGGCGTTGCGACGAGGGCACAGCATTGAGAAACTCCCACAACAGAGCAGTGGCAGTCATCTGCTAGGGCGAGGGAGATGGTCAACATCATGACAAGGAGAGAGCGGTACATGGCAGTTTAATGAAGGACAAAGTAACTTGACTGAACCTCAACTAGGTATACTTATAGCTATAGTAATCTTATACTTTCCTTATGCAAGGGGTTTTAGGGTTCTGATAGATTTGATATTGGGCTAGTCTGCTGTATATCTAGACATGATTAGTATATTTGGATAAAACATGTCTATTAACTACTACCTAGATATATGAAGAAGCTATATGATACAGCTACAAGGATTAGATACATAATAAAGTATCTATGTTAAGGCTATATCTCCTTAACAATACTCTATACATTGTATAAACCACTTAATACCAGAGCATTGTTAATGGAGATAGTACCAAAACCGACTAGGTGGTATTGGAATTCTACGTGGGATCGACAGTAGATAGACAAGATATTCATCATTCACTAGTACCTAGATAACGGGTCGTACGGACTGGCCGGCGCTTTAAGCCGCCTTGTAGATGAGACTGACCGAGTACAGGTCAATGGAAGAGTCCGAGTTGGGAAACCGCAGATCCAGCGACACGCAGATACCCGTCGGCGGGCGATAGGCGTAGCTGGCGGCCTCGGCGGTGATGAAGTCGATGTGGAAGGTGCTAGTGTTGCTCGTGTCCGTCTTGACCACCAGATGCTTATCATAGTAGAGAGAGACCGCGTTGACCCTGGCGTCGTTGGCGGAGTTGAGATCGAGCAGAATGTTCTGCAGGGTCGCGCTCTTGGTCAACGAGGGCGGGTTGGGAATCGGCACATGCACGACGCCCTGTTTGGTGCTGGCGACATTCTGGTCAAACGCGGCCGGCTTCAGCACCGCCTGGCCGGGCAGGTAGCTCACTGCGGTCTTGCTGTTTGCATCGGAGACTGCTGCGTTGCCGTGCGCCGTCACGGGCTGGTACTCGATGATGTAGGCCTCCGTGGTGCTGGTGACTATCACGCCGTCACCCCCGCCGATGGTAGATGCTCGTGACATGGTTTCTTTCTTTCTTTTTTTTTTACCTTCTTTGGCTTCTATGGAGGGTCGAGTAGATGGGTAACTGGGTGCTTGAGGTTGACGAGAGAGAAATCTTAGGTGAACCCAGAATACTTATACTTTCGTCGCGCCATGATCCTCTGACCTCCCGGACAGTATCACTCATCCGAATCAATCAATCAGCGTGTGGTTTGAAGTCTGTCCTCTCAAATTGATGGCTGAGATATATTGCCCTCATCTATGAGTCGTCAGTGAGCAAGCTGCAGATACGAGGGGCCAAGAGACAAACAGGAAACAAAAAGGAACCATACTATTTCTCCATCTATGGTCTCTGGATGAAAGGCTTCCATCCTCCACTGAAATTCCCTCCTCCCATCCCGGAGGGTTTGTCTCGACCCTGGTGTTATTCGTCTCGACGTAGAGTCTGGCCATTCATCGCCAAAGCCACCAATTATCGTCAATAATGCAAGTATGCTGTGATGAGGAGATGGTATTCTATTGAAAAATCTGACGAACCGGGTCAAGAAAGTTCATACAGCTGAATGAGGATGTTAACGGAGGGAAGAAATTCTTTACGGTGAGGAGGATTTGGCCCGAGGAGTCAGTATAGCAGCCTCAGGCACACAGGCACACAGGCTCCGCGGCTACCCAGATACATATAAAGCCATTCTATTCTCTATAATCAAGACTGTTTGCTCTATACAATGCAACCTCGCGCGCCGATAGCAAACAGCTGGATTCTAGGCTGGGTTCAAATGCCCCGCTCGACTTCCACATAGATTCTGCTTGTGGCGAGCTGAATTTTGATTCTATTGTCCTTGCGGAAGAGTCATTATTGGAATGGTGCTAGCCAGTTCGTGTTTCGTGGCACCCCTGGAGCTATAAGATGCCTATCTAGCAGATAGCAATACTAGACAAGCATCCAAGTACCATAGCCAAAGCCAAGGATTCAGCACACATGCAACCGAAATATCCCAAGAGAATTCCTTGTTCTCCAGTCAGTATGGAGGAGCACGAATAGCAAGACAACCACAGCACATACCCCTCATTTGATAGACAGATTAATTATCCGAAAGCAACGTCATCATAGAAATGACTGACAATCAATGGGTGAAGCATGCAGTTCTCCCTGCCACCGTCCGAAATGACTTGGCTTTCCCCCTCTCTTCATTAAAGCAGCTGGAGGTGGTTTGTGCCTTCCTGTTTGGTCCAAGTCCTGCAGGGGATGGCTCCTTCCCGACTCGAATAGCGACTAGACCACAAAAGGGACCATCACGTGAAGACTCGATCTCCTTGAAGTTTTTTTTTTCTCTCCTTCACAGAGTGAGTGACTCTTATCTCTGGTGAACGATGCCGGAGCGACCAGTCAGTCCGCTGCAATGGGCATCCGCATGACCAGCCTAAATAAACTGCCGCTCCGCTTCTTGGATTCGATTTCCAAGCGGCCATCATAGTGGGAGAGGACGTGTGAGACGAGCGTGAGCCCGGACCCCAAAGGACTGGACGACCGATGGCCAGGGGACTGTAGGGTAAGTGTCGGCGGCTGATGGGTAGGCTGGAAACCGGTGATAATCGTGTTGACTGCACCAGACAATCTTGCTAGAGATCCCGAGGAAATGCCCCTGCCGGTATCCCGGACCGAGATGGCCATCTGACAGACACCGGACAAGTCAGCCGCGCCTGCGTATTCCAGAGTGATGGTGCCCTTGGTCGTTGCAGTGAAGGCATTGGTCAGAATGGCAGCGATCGCGGACTGCAGATAACGTCGATTACCATGAACATAGACCTCCGTGTCTTCTTGCATTAGCAGCTGAAGCCGGATATGTTTGCGGTCGGCCTCTGCCCGGAACAAGGACAGCACGTTGCCCAGTGATTCTCGCAGACCAAAGCGTGAGTATTGGATGTCCAACAGCTCCTTCTTACTCTTGGTGAGATCGGTCAGATCGTCAATCAGATTGAACACTGACTTGGTCATGAACGAGGCCTGCGTGAGGCAGTGCTGGATGCCTGGGTCCAGGGACTTCTCCAGCGCTAGTTCGAGATAGTTGATAACTGCGTTCAACGGCGTGCGCAGCTCATGGGCCGAGTTCTTCAGCAAGAGCTCTGTCATCCGCGTCTGCCGCACGGTAGCTTCGTTTTCGCGCCATACTTCGATGAATAGAGTAAAGAGGAAGCTGAGAGCTTCTGCGTGCTGGAGATCCGACTCCTGCCAGTCTGGCCCCGGAGTCTGGTTGAGGATCACATGGATTTGGAAGGCCTCCACTGGCTGAGACGCAGGGTCAAACCCTTGCACTGTTCGGTGCCTGTACGGATCCTGCACCCAGCTCGACTTCTTTGACTCACATTTTCGAAAGAGAACCATGCAATCAACTTCGCCGGCTGAGATGGGAATATACAGGTACCCTGAAACGGGGCTGTTCTTCATTCCAAACTCCTGCTGCAGGCTGTTTGAACTTCGCACGGTCCAGATCTGCATTCGTTTGAGACGGTTCAACCATTCAAAACACTCTGTTGGAAGTGCTGCCTCCCGCCTGGAAAGAAGCCGGATCTCGTTTCCAATCGAGATCACACCAAAGTCGGCCATAAAGAGGTCTAGCAACCCTTCTGCCGAGGACAAGATCTGGCCTGCCAAATAGGGCTGAGGTTCGGGGAGAGAGAGGGTTTTGGCCTCAGGTTCGTGGGTCAGTCGCTCAATGTTCATGGAGATGCTATTACCGACCAGAATGCAATTCCTCAGCGTCATGAACGGCACTCTTTCTTCCCTTTGCCGGTAGGAGTGGCACACAATCAGGCCCCAGAGTCTATCTCGAACTTTGATGCTGATGCAGATGTTACTCTGAACACCCATCGACGCTAAATAACCCAGTTGGAACGGGTGCATGGCGCGAAGGTATGTCGAGTTCATAATCACAGATGGGTCAATGGCGACATTTCCTTCTTGGCGATAGAAGAGCCCAAAAACGGGTGCTGTGCGGTCGTGTAAGAGGTGAATTCGGTTGTGCTCATACACGTCACGCATCTCCTGTGGTAGAAACGTCGCCGGGAAATGCAGGCCGTTGTAGCTGGTTTGTCCTGCACCCGGACCCTTGGCTTCGGTCATCACCTGACCACTCCAATCTGGGTGAAACTGATATATCATCACATGATCGAAGCCCGTCATCCCGTGAATCAGAGTTGTGGCGGTCTCCAACAGCTGTTGTACATCATTGGTGTGTAACAGTCGGTCGTCTGCTTTGGATATATTCCCAATGAGGCTACAGAGCGACTTCTGATCCGTCCGACGTCGACGAAGACGCGGTCTCGGGGTGATCTCTGCGGGGGCGCATTCCGGAGACGAAGGGCCCTCCTCTGACGGGCTGCAGCGCCCCCCTGTCTCTTCAGGGGCTGCCGAGCTCTCTTGCTTTTCGAATTCACAAAGAATCAGATCCTGTTGTCGACTGATGACACACCACAGCGGTCGGGTAAGTCCGGTCGGGAGCTGGATATCCAATGGCCACACCTCCAACCCGGATGCACCTGGGTCAAGCTCTGGATCCAGGATAATTGTGTTGATATGGTTGAGGAAGAAATCCTTCTGCGAATCCGCCACGATGTCAATAAAGCTCAAAAGGCCAAAAAGTGCTGCAGGTTGGTATCCTAGAATATCGAAGGCGTTCTCGCTAACCACGTCCACGGGCAGATGGATGGCATCGTTGCTCTGATTTGGTCGCAGCGCCACCAGGGCTCCAAAACTCTGAATGTTCCCGGGACCTAGAGTAAATTCTGGACAAGTCTTCTCCTGTTGCGCTGGGCGGGGTTGGGCGTCGAAATCATCGCGGCTCGGCTCTCTATTGTCTTGAAAGTCCCCATTATCATTTTGGCCGTCACCAGTGCGCTCCGTGTAGCTCTGCCGGATCAGCCTGTTGATCCAGGGGGCGCCAGACACGGCGCTGGCGGACATGGCATGCATGCGTTCTGTCTCATGGGGCGAGGCGATATGATGCTGAGAGAATGTCGAAAAACCAGAGAACGGAGCCGTTGGGAGAAGTGTAGGTGGGATGTTCAACTACCCCGTACCTTACTTAAGCTTAGGTACCTAAACACACCTAGGAAAAGTAAGGTTCTCTATTTTTCTTGATAAGGATAACCCTTTTGCAGATACTTCGTGGGCGCATCGAATCAGCATCCAGCGGGTCCCCAATGAAGAGCGGAACTTGCTTCCTTGGTTAATGATTGGTGATGAAGCAGGATTCAAGTCGAACATGTCATCCAGTCAGCTGGCGGAGTGGATCTTGTGGTGATCTGATAGGCGTTCCAGTATCCCTGTCATCTGTGGTCCGCCAATAGAGCCATGCACGCTCACGATCGGCGATATCAGGTAAAAGGTTAGTAACTTAGTAAGAAAAGTCAACCACCTTGATTCTCGACCATGATACATTGACTGTGCAGGACGACGCATCGCTGATTCGATGGTGAGTTGATCCTTTTCTTTCTCGGAACTGTAGACGCGAGAGGTATCCAGTACCGGAAGCGAGGCCTGTTCAGTGGACGGCTGAAACCCGAGTATTTGGAAGCTGTGGAGGTGACTTGGCAGTCTACGTACTGGCTACCCTTGGCACCGGGATCGTTCTAGGAGATATTTTCCTCTGCTTATTCTGTATAGATATCAGATTTCATGATTCTCCGAGGCTGTACGGAGTACTCCGTATACCATCATACTGGATGTGTTATGCAAGTATTGCAGTGAAGAAATACACTGACCAATAATTATCAAACATTATATATAACTAGTAGAAGATAGTAGAAGACCATGCTTATCACCGAGTATCTCTAGTTGCCTGAAGGTCAAGATTAACTCGTTGCCTGAGGCTGAGTGTGGTTGATGAGCTGCTAATGGGGAACCACAAGTCCCAATAGATATTGGACACCTCCATTTTCCATATGACATGGGGAAGGATCTACATAAGTATAATATTCATCAACTGTTGGCCCTTGTCTCATCTCGCTGTGGAGCTTGATCCGATCTCCGATGATCCTGGATACTTCAGGATCGCTTAAGCTACCTTTTAATTGGTTTAAAGCCAGTCCCTAGTCAATTAGCTAGGTACTCCGTAGTTAGTTAGGGGTATAGATTATACTCCGTTGTTATTGTGTGCTAGGCAGCAGACTACACATGCTGTTATTTATTTCCTCTTTTTCCTTTAATTGTTCTATTTTTGAAAAAGAACACCTGCAGTAATGGACATCTCTCAGTCTCGCAGACTCCAAGCATTTGACACACTCCCCCCGGAAATCCTCTTACAGATCCTTGGATATCTCAATCGTCCCTGGAAGGAAGACGATGGGCCCGTCACTGGCCGGATGGACGTCAAGAGCCTGCGTCTGGTCTCTCGCTCGTTCGCCGCAGTGAGCGCCTCGATCTTGTTCCAAGACCTCTACATCTCGCGCTGTTTCGAACGGCTGGAGATCGTGCAACGTGTCGCCCGGGATCCCGACTGCGCCCACGGGGTCAAACGCCTCGTCTGCCATGGAGGGCGATATGGGCCTCGATGTCTGGAGTGGGCAGATTGGCGAAGCGAGGAGTTCTATAACCTCCACATATCTCGGTGCGATCAGTGTATGCCCTGTTGGCAGGTTCACACCGAAACAAATGATATCCCTCCCAGTATGAGGGACCAAGACGCCCAGAAACACCTGGGGCAGTGCGCAGAAGAGCATCTGGGGGCACACCTTAAGCTCTACCAGAAGCTGTACAAGGACTGGTTGGACATCGTCAAGAAGGCTCTCGACTACCAGTGTCTGGTGGAATCGTTGCCGGCCTTCCCATCATTGCACACCGTCATATACCGGCCGTCCATGCCCGACCGCTACCCCAAATCCCCAGAGGATCCCCCGCCCTGCCGAATCCCGGAGATTCCTCTGTCAGCTCCCCGGTTCTGGCGAGGGAAGGAGCGCTTTCAAGATGCAGTCCATCTCCTAAGGGCAGTGGGGGGCGCGGCTAACAAAGTCACAGCCCTTGATGTCGTCGTGAATGCTGACTTCCTCGACCATCTCCGAAGGCTGCCTGCAGAGGAACTTGCACAAATTGTCTCCCTCTTCAGTCGGTTGCATGAGTTGCATCTATGCATTGTCACGGAGGAACTGATTTTCAGTCGCCCCTTGCCATCAGGTGTTCTAGACAAGCTGCTCGGTGCAGCTAAGCAGCTTCAAGTTCTCGATCTCTCTTTCTCCGCCGAAACCAAACAGGACTTGGTGACTGTCGCCCCACGGGGTTACTTCAGTGATATGCCGCTGAGCGGATGTCTCGGTCCAGCGGCGTCCATGACGACACCCGATCCGTTTCCTCATCTGAAGTCGCTCTTGCTCGCGGGCCTCTCCATCACTGGTGAAGAGCTCATCGCGTTTCTATTGGCGCATCGGAAGTTGCAAGTCCTGCATTTTGATTCTCTTATCCTCAATGGCGGCCAGTGGGCCATGGTAGGAGCCGCAGCTGCTCTCCACCTTCCCTGGACCGAGTTGAAGTGCAATCGCTTGATACAAACTGATTCCGTACATCAGATCAGTGTCCCAGAAGAATGGCGCAAGTCACCCGAATGGCATGAGGGCTTCGATTACGGGATCTTTTTCAAATTGGACGAGTCTGGCTCAATGTCAAGGAGCCGCTAGTACCGCAAGCCTGTTGACTTAGCATAGGAATCACTATATTCTCTCTTATAACTTCCCAAGTAGTTTGAGTGGACGCCTCGTCCTGCCCAAAAAGAAATCAGAGCAGCACGCGATCACTGGCCACCTTGGTCACTCTCCTGTCGTTGACCACGACGACAGAAATTGCTGGAGAGATCGTCGTTGAATGTCTGCTTCCATAAACGGAACAAGTCGTCTGTTGCCCAAATCAAGAAAGGCTTGTCTCACCTCCGAGCGAGTTCCGTTTGCCACCCTCATATCTTGCCTTCCGTTGTTTTGAATTGCACGCGACCACTTGCGGAGTCTGAAAGGTGAAGCGTGGTGAAGAGTAAGCTTAATGCCTTCGGTGTAGCAGTACCGGGCACCGGTGCTCCAGATGTGTGTCCCTCAGAGCCGTTTGTCTGGCACACTGTCATGCCACTATCAGCTCTCTGTACGAAGATATCAAGCTGACCGGCAAGGAGGAGACAAAAGTGGTGTCAGCCTAAGACTGGAACGCCGCCTTGATGTGTTATTCACCGTCCATGTCGGCCCTCTACCACTGATTCTAACAGTGGTTGATCACGGTAAGGCGACCGAATGTTATTGCAAGGCGAGCGCTTGTACGCTTCTCAGAGGGCCTGATGTTGAATGCATTGATCTGCATGATTTTATTTTTTCAGAGCTTTTGCTAGGCACTCGGAGGTATTAGTTAACCTTATACGCCACGTAATGGTAGGAGACTTATCGGGAAGAAGTTATTGTACCGACAGAGTCAACGCTTTCGAACCAAGAACATATGAAACAGGAAGACGAGGGAGACACTAATGGCCACGTCCTCACGCGTCAGCTCCCAAGTATATCGCGTCAACATTGCCGAAAATGATACCCATCGCCGACTCTCCTAAAGGCGGGCTGGGGGCCGCTCTGGCTAAAAGTTTATATCAACGCGGTCATCACCACCGGCCGTAACCCGAAGCAAAGAAATTGGATCATATCATTTCGAATCGGTGGGTATCGACACGGCCTATGGTCCGCAAAGTCGATACAGGGCGTGCGCGGCGACAGTATTGGTGCGCAGGAACTCCGCACGGGACATGCTGGTCAAAAACGCCAGTGTCTGTCAACATTATGGTAGATGAGTGCGCGTCGTCGTCTTCGATTTACGTGTCTGGGGGACATGAGTTGTCATGCAGCAGGGATCTTGCCTTTCTGCTTCAAGAGAACAAACGGGATGCGGCAAACATCGCGAACAACACCTCCCCTGACTTCCTCGTTGATTCCCAGGGCTTTGTCTTTCGGTGCCTATAAAATGCCTTATTGCTGGCGGCACTCAGGAAGACCGATATCCTAGAGCTCGAGCAAGCATCGCTCAACAGCCCACAGTATTGAACCTCAGGTAGGGTAAACGTGTATTCGAAAAGAACGAGATTGGGCAGCGGAGCCGCGTCTATCTACCAGCCAGACGCCAATGTGATATTCAAGGACCGTGAGAGGGTCGCTCTTCAAACAAATGAGTGCCGATCGCATCGTTTGGGTGCCGCAGGTCGAGGCACGAACGCGTGGACCGTCCGGTTTGCACATTGATTTCTACCTCGCTCCTATCTCAAAGAAATCCCAAACATTGATCAAGAGCGACTGAAGCGACAGAACAGTAGGCATGATCCATTCACCGTGTTTATGATTGAGTGAGCTGTGGTTTGAGCACTGGTTATAATTAGCAGTACAGGGAGGGATACTTAGTACTTGGCTCTCCTTCGTACTGTACTCTGGACTCTGGAGTCAGTCTCAGCTCTGTCGTGCGTAAACGGCCCCTCAGCCCAGCGGACCGGGGCGGCTTGACCAGCCGGGGGGGAGATTGACTAATGTTTCGTACCTGGTCAATCGAAGTCAGCATCGGTTGTTCATGTCTCCGTCGGACCAAAATCCTCCATCTTGAACCGCGTGGCTATGTAGCAACTACTCCATAGACTCCATACTTACTAAGGCGTGTGTCCACTTTCCCGCTGTGGCTTTGCTGTGTAATCGCAGCTAACGTATGCGCTCGGGACACTGCGGGTCTGGTTATCACAGAGAGCGCCTGACGTATCATGATATTTTTAGTTGATAACCAATGCCGGGTATTCCACCCTCCGGAGTCCGTACTTGATACAGACTGCTTATGCTCAATTTAGTACCGCTTGTCACGTCGACTCCATGGAAGGCGAGATGATCCACGGAAGGTTGGCTTGCGTCAGCCCCGTCAGGTACCGTGTTGATGACGACGCCACCGATATCAGATTGGACGCAGGGGCGGGTGTCTCCTCCACGCGGCTTGCGTGGTCCGAAAGCTTGGAGGTGTGGCGATCACCGAAACGCGCATCTGACGAAAGAGACAGGGTAGACGAGGTGATTCAGAAATTTGTATGCCTGGAGGGGGTCGGGAGGACATATAAACAGCACAGTCCTGAAACATTCCATGGTTCGAAACACACAAACCATCGATAGTTGTCTCCTGGAACATTTTGTTTCCCTGGCTCATCCATAAAACTTCATACTATACTTCATCTCGCAAAAATGGCCTTTGATTCCGGTTCATCCACCCATTCCCGCGGGGACAGCGTCAAATCGACCCTGCAGAGCAAGGCGGACCCCAATGTCGCACTCAGGGAAGCACAGCCTAGTATGTCCTATATTCTCTTTCTGTCTTCTTGGTCTTCAGGCCTGCAGATTCTGACTGACGATCTCAAGTGGATCATTTCATGGTCAGCACAACCACATTTTCCTTACGGTCGATGCAGTTCAGGGACCGAAATGGAAATATCATCAGTGAGTTTAGCCGCGTCCGAACGATTGTTTTTGAATCTACTACTGACAGAACCAGCCGATCCAGATCACTCAAACCCGACCCGGGCACGCCTGGAGAGGCCATTGGAGACCATCATGTCTTTCCAGAGAGACATTGAGTCCCACCATCGACAGGATGTGATGGCGACCCGATAAGGGAAAAAGAAGGGAATGGCGAATGTGCATTTTAGGGTTTATTTGTTTTTTTGAGTCCATACTTCGAGCGAGCGATGTTTGATGCCAAGTGATTTTTATGCCAATCGATTTGCCTTTTCTCCAAACAGGTGTTTTGTTTTGATATCAAAACTGTCTGTAGGATGGATCATCACTGATCAGTGTAAATCTCTCCTGTTTTGATGGCTTGATGGTATATCTTTTGTCTCATCTGTGTGGAGAAAGTGCACCGACCGCTTTGCACATCCTAAAATCTAGAACAAGTCAAGAGGCTTCAACATGGGTCTGATCTTCAGGGTGGCCCATCTTGAATGCACTGATGTTCTGTCATTAGTCGAACAACAGGACAATCCTTGTCTTACCTGAGCTGTTGCGGGGAGAGATCCCAACCACTGCAGGGTTTATCCATATTGGCGTAAGGCACTCCAGTGTCAAACGAAAAGCCCAAAAAACGGGTAGAGCGAATGAGGCAAACCCGGTCTTGGAGTAGCACAGCCAATATTGCCCTCAGCATGTCGTATGTAGTACAATGCTCCATACCGTTCCTATGGGAGGTCTGCTGAAATGGGAACCTGGACAAGGGGACAGCGATGAATGAACGGCTCAAAAAGACAAAGATATCTAGACAGATGATCTTGTGGGTTCCTGTGCCCTCGTACTCCATCGTATTTCGTCATCGGCCCCTCGATTGGGTCCTTCTTTGCTCTTCTTGTTCTCTGACTCAAAGTCTGTTTGTGTGACGCCTTGATACGACTCTCGATTCAATCCTTGCCCTTCCAAGCAGGGTCGGCTGTGAGAAAGAACAAAAAGAGGCAACCAGACAGCGATCGCCGTGGAGTTGTTGCATATTCTCGTAGGAAGCTGCTGCAGTTGTATTCATGAAGGAAGGTTGGGTCAGTAGTTGGAGGTCTCAGGCAGCAACAGCGCCACGTGATAGACAGAAAGGCAGTCTGTCTGGAAGAGAACGAACAATCAACTGGGATGCCTTTTGAATTCTTTCAATTTTATAATGGCCTTGATCGTACATATCGCCTGGCATTCGTATAATCAAATCTTTGCAGGTTATACTCAGTGATTGTTCTGTATGTTTACAAGTTTTCTCTTCAAGTAATATGTAGATACCCGTGTGCCAAGGTGTGGTGATAGTGAAGACAAGAATACCATAATATTCAGGCTATCTAGTCAATAATTCTAAACCGAAAGCTATAGAATCTATGTACTGATGAGACGACAGACTTGCCGCCATGAGAAACGCGCGAATGAATTCAAGGATCCAATGCGGGAAAACTCGCTGGGTAGATCGAATCGTCAAATCTGTCAATGCTGGAAAAGCCCCAGTAAGGGGAGGCCCAGATTGCAGATGTTTGGACGGTCATGATCACCAATTTCAAGGGATTCGCCTATCAGCCATGACGAATCCCCCTTTATTTCACAAGGAAGAAAAGTTGGTAAGCTTGGTCGCATACCAGGCCTGTGGAGATAGTACCAGAGCCTGGCAGAGCGGGCAGGCCTGCTCGGAGCAGACACCGAAGCTGTGTACGAATCGAAAATGACAGACTTGTCGCCTGTCGGGTCCGAGTGAGAAGTGGAACCGTAATTCGACGGTTGGTGGGTGGAGGTGGACAGTCCGGGAACGGAACTGTGAGAGAGAGGGAGAGGAAGAAAGAGAGTGGTCGTGAAAGGCAGTGTTTCAATTACAACTGCACTGTGTTGTTCAAGATCATGACCTCCTCGCCCGGCTTGAATGCCGGAAGGCCAATGAAGGGGCAGCCATCACATCTGAAAGCATCGCCCAGGGAGCAGTTGTTGCACGAGCTCGTCTTGCCGGCCACGGTGAAGTCCAATTCTTCATCGTTTAGATCGGTCATGTTTAGTTTGAACACGTTCAAGTCTTCGTCGGCTTTGGCTCGGCGCTCTTGGTCCTCGGCTTCGAGTCGAGCGGCGAGTCCGCAGGTGCAGTCCTTGCATGCACGTCGTCTCTTCTTGGCGACCTCTGGGCGGCAGTTTGCGGCTATGGAGTTGTGAGTAAAATGGTTTATAGCATATGTGCAGTACATATGCGCTAGACAAAGGCGAACTGACCTTCTTGCACGGGTGGTCTCTTGAGATCTTCCTCGGATAGCAAGTCATCCTCATCGATCAACTCATCACCGTCCTTGTACTCGCCCAGATCATTGCTAGGCAAAATCGGTCGCTTGTTCAGAGTGACAGCGCCCCCATTTTGAGCAGCAGCAGTAGCAGTAGCAGTAGCAGCAGCAGCCGGCTTCTTCTTCCTTCCACCCAGTCGCAGCGGGACAACAGTCGCCTCGTATACCATCTTCTCGAAGACGCCATCCTTCTCCACCAGCCCCGCCAAGATTGCTTCGCGTGCGTCATTTTGTCCCAGCCGGCCGTCCTGCAGCTGAAGCTTCGCACCGGACTTCATGGCAGGGACCAGGGCGTTGAAGACATCCCGGCTGAGCAGTTGGAGCGCCTCGGCCCGATAGGCCCCGTCGGCATCCGTCAGAACCAGCACGACATCGTACGCAGCCTGAGGCAGCGAAACCAGGCCGGCAGACAGGCGGTCCAACATCTGCAGATCGGTGGTCGAGCGGTCAAAGCTGGTAAAAACGCGGCGGAGTTTCTCTTCGTGGGCGGCGATGGAGGGGGGTGCGAGGAGGAGGTTGCGTGACTGGTCGGCGGGGGCCTTCTTGGAGGCGAACACCGGGTCAAAATCGACCGTGGTGTCGATCATGACAGGGAAGGACGGCATGCTGGCTGTTTGACTGTCGTGAGACACAGGAAAGAGCGATTCGTCGTCGACTCGTCGGACGTGGAGGGGCAGATAGATTGCTGAAGCAGGGTCGTATTTCAAATCGCCGGTGGGGGGGCAAAAGAAAGATTGTCACCGCTCTGATTACTAATGGCTGGCTGTCCGAGGTCGGCGCCAACAGCATAGTGGAGCGGCGCTGGTGCCTGAGAAACAAGGCGGCGACACCCCGCCAATCGCCCGTTCTCGCAGGGTCAGCACGGCGATCGCTCCTCCCCAGGTCCTTTTCCCTGCCCTCCGGTTGGGCATCGAAGGGCTTGGATGAGCCATCATCTTCGGCAGTTTTGTTGAGCCTTGCAGCACTGAGCGACAGGCACCACACCCGCCCCTAGGGGCCTAGCTGAGTTTTAATCCACATCGTGTGAGCGCCGAGCAATCGTATGATGCTTGTTGGTTTACTGACGATTTGCATATACGCAGTACCGAGCCCCTGAATATTCTCCAACCTTTTCCCAAGGCTAAGAGTGCGACAGTATGAACCATATCAAGCTGTTATGATTATCTACTACTACATCATCTGTGATCAGTTCCATCCTACAGTCAGAATCGTTTCCTCCCTATTCACTGTATTAATGGTCTCTTCTCGCCTGCTTCTGATTCCCGGCCGAGAATAATCTGCTACTCTGTATATCGCCAGGTACGGAGTATAGGATCGCCGATCATCTAATTTTCTAGGGTCCACCGATGGCGAGTTGTATGATTCTAGAATTGAATGTGTTCACTGTTGACTGAACCAACGTCTAATTGATGTTTCAATGGGTCTGAACCCTTTCAATCGGCCTTGACAGGCGCAGCACAAAGATTACACATGAGAAGGACTGGGAAAGGGGTCACTATAGATCAGTAAAGGTCTTCTTTTCATTGTAGTACTCTGTCTGTACCTAGGTAGTGCAGACACTTACCAAGTACTCATACACCGCTTCTCAATCTCACTGATCTAGCGCGAAAAATCCCACATCAACAAATAACCTTCCATTTCCAAGAGTTCCCAAGAATCCTTAAAATAAACCAGGCTACAGCATGCCACAACTCAATGCCAGACAAATCGTGGCGTCGGGGACGGCACTCCCGGGCTGTGGTGTGATCTCCCAAAGCGGGAAAGACCGCGCCTTCATCTCCCACGAACGGGGACAAATCGCACGACTAAACAGACCATCCAATATCCATCTCACTACCGACCCAACAATGGCCCCAGGATCCAAATCGCCCCCCCCCCCTGCCCTGCCTCGCCACAGCTGTCCCCGCACGGTTGAGATGGCAGACCAAGACTCGGTTGTGGACATTCCGGATGGGTTGACCAACCGGTACGCAGAATCCCGGCAACAGCCTATACACGGGGGGCTGCTTATTTGAAGAATATATTTGACGGCTAGGGCAGTCGGTGGGAGAAGGGGATTCTTTTTTCTGAAACAACCAGAACCGCTGGGGTCGCGACAGCAGACGGGAAAGGACTCACCTCTACACTCTTCATCCATCACCATGGACGCCAACGCCACGCTGGCCGCCCCTTTCGGCATGGAGAACCCGACCTACTCGGGGCTGACGGCGTTTGCGACGCAGCATTTCCCTGAGCTGTCGAATCTCGAGCGGCTTTGGTGGGCTCACTACGCATACTGGAACAGCGACATCATCGCTACAGGTTTGTCCTCTCTTACTGCTCTACTGCTACTGCCACTGCTATTGTTGGTGCAAGTCTAACGAGATAGGCCTGATTACCTTCCTTTCACACGAGATCGTCTACTTCACGCGCTGCTTCCCATGGATCATTGCCGACTCGCTGCCGAGCATCTTCCGCAAATACAAGATCCAGGACCAGAAGATGCCCACGGCGGCCGACCAGTGGGCCTGCACGAAATACATCCTGCTCATCCACTTTGTGGTCGAGCTGCCGCTCATTGTCTTCTTCCACCCGATGATGGAGTTCTGCGGCGTCCACTTCGACATTCCCTTCCCCACGATCCGCGCCATGATCCCCCAGATCATCATCTTCTTCCTCGTCGAAGACACCTACCACTACTGGATTCATCGCCTCATGCACTGGGGCCCGCTCTACCGCTCCATTCACCGCATCCACCACCAGTACGCCACCCCGTTCGGCTTGGCCGCCGAATACGCCAGTCCCTGGGAGACCCTCGTTCTGGGCTTCGGCACTATCGGACCCCCGCTCGTCCTCGGCTACTTCACTGACAATGTCCACCTTCTCACTGTCATCATTTGGGTCACCCTGCGCCAGTTCCAGGCCATCGACTCCCACTCGGGTTACGATTTCCCCTGGAGCATGCGCCACTGGATGCCCTTCTGGGGCGGCGCCGACTGGCATGACGATCACCACCGCTACTTCTGGGGTAACTACTCCAGTTCCTTCCGCTGGTGGGATAGTAAGTTTTGGAGTATTCTTCGTAGATGCAGAGTGTCCAGTGCTAATACCGTCTCTAGTTATGATGGGAACCGTCTCCGGCCCGGACGCCAGGAAGAAGAGACGCGCCGCCAGGGAGGCCAAGCTGGCGGCACAAACCAAAACGGAGTGATCTTTCTCTTCTATCTTCTATCTTTCCTTGGATCGCACTTGAACATGCTAGTTCTTTTAATTCGCTTCTAGTTGGTCTAGTGGCATAATGATATAATGTTAATATATTCCTCGTATTTAGCCTAGAATGCATCAAATAATTACATCTAATTGATTTTACTTTTAAGATTGAAACTGCTGAATTCTTGCAAATATTTTATTGCTAGACTAGCTAGTAGACATTTTCGTCCAGCAAGCATTGATACGCGCCTCTCCCGTCTACCACGTAGACCAGAAGAGGAAAATATCAACAGCCCGAGCAGAGAGTGTCCACGAAGATAAAGTATGAATCTCCTCACTTCTTGCCCCCGTTTCCACTGGGAGGGGTGTAGGTGGAACCGCCGCTGCCATTGTTGTAGTAGGTACTTCCATTAGGGTTGGAATAGTAATAAGACCCGTTGCTAATCGATCAGCAGAGCGTCCCTTGGTGATACAGAGGAATCCTTACGTGTTGGAGTAGTGATAGCTGTTGGATCCGTTGCCGTAGTCGCGACTGCAGTAGTGGTTGCCCTGGATACTTCGTCAGATGGTTTTCAAGAGAGAGTACTAGCAAGTAACTATACCTGGCTGTTAGTGCCAGAGCTCTTGTAGCTGTATCCCTTATCGCTAGGCATGATAAAGCAGTGTGTATAGTAGTATTGAAGTTGAGATTTATGGCTTGAAAGTTGTGGGTTAAGAGTTGTAGAAAGGAAAATGGAAGTGTCAGAGCAAAGGCGGCTTGAGTATTTATAGGCGGATGACAGCAGGGTGGATCCAATAAACAGTCACTATCAAAGAAGGATTCAGGAATACTATTGATAGGTTCCAAGTTCTCACTAGTTACTACTCTTCCCTGTCATCTTGACAGTGAATGGATGAAAATATTTGTAGATATTTGAATTTGAAGATTGGGATTTCACTACTAGACTTCAGATATGCCATGAATGAGGAAGATCTTCGACGATTATTATATAAAAGACATGATCTGTAGAACTAAACTACAATGCCCTTTCAATCCAAGGGTCCAGATCTGAGGTGTTTGTTGCTGTTTAATCTCAGATTAGCTGTATATTGTCTGTTCCAAACAGCTTAATACTGCTTTAACCTCGATATCCAGAGCAATCAATATTCTATTCTACATGGACATGGTAAATAGAAGCATATCTATAGCCAGAATACTCCTCTAACAGACAAATGGAGGGTAAAGTCTCTGTTCCAATCTTTCCAGCTGTGTTTTCCTACAGACAGACGTTGTCCTCTTTCAGTTGTCTTCTCTGTCGACGCTTAAATCGTCAAGCAAACGATTGTTCATTCGAGGCTAGACATCTGATTGATGAGCTCAGAATGATGACTTCAAAGAATATTATTTCGAACTAGGCAGCATCAAGCAGCTGATATCCAGTCTCTCAAGTCGTTGATTCACCTTGACGTTGCTAGGCAGCCGTCCAGTTCTCCAGATCCCTTTCGTTCTCTAGAAGACAGACAAAGATATTTCCATTGGCCTGAAATTTGCCTGGTGATTGCTCTACTCCAGCAGCCCTACAACAATACCACAACATGCCTACCCCCTCGCTTGTCTTGAAAGGTGAGAAGATCGAGTAAGTCAACAGCTGCCTGCCACATGAAACCATACTTATTGATTTAGCTTCTGCAGCCAGGCTGTCTGCGTCCGCGTCGGAAAGAAGGCACCGGTTTGCTTTACCGTCAACGAGTCTCTCCTCTGCAAGTCCTCCGGATTCCTCCAAACGAAGATGAAAGGGAAACACGAGAAGAGGTGCAGGAAGGGACACATGCACACCGTCAAGCTTTCCGACTGCAATCCCACGGCGGTAGGAATATACCTGCACTGGCTGTGTAGCGGGAAATTCGCGATCGAGGTCGAGAATGCCCCCGACTCGGTTGCGTATTACCACCACCTGTCAGAGGCTTGCCTTCTGGGCGACCGGCTGCTGGACACCCGCTACGTAAATGCCGCCATTGACGCGATCGTCGACCTGAGCGACCAGATTTCTAGCTGGGACTGGCCGGTTCCTGGGGACTCCACCGTCGAGTTCGTGTCCAAGCAGACGCCCGTCTCATCGCCCTTCCGACGACTCATGGTGGATATGTTCGCGTGCTACGGTTCGGCCGATCTGTAGGATACCCCCATGGGGAGAAGCGATCGGTGGCCGAGGGAGTTCTGCTTCGATCTCCTCTCGAGTGCTCTATGAGCATGATGTGCAAGTGAAGCTCAGACCTGCTGAACACTATCGCCACGATCCGGTTTCGGGCGACATCGAGATGGAAATAGAGCAGTGATGGACCAACAACTGCTTGTCTGTTTATCTTTGCTCATGTACTATTATGTCGAGGAGTATTGACGACGCAATCAATTGATAGTTACGTAGCGGGAACTCATGATAACATCTAGTAGCATCCTCTAACTAGTTAACTAGTTTCTTAATAAGCTTGATAAGTGTCTACGGAGTAACTCAAGTTTCTGGGCATTGCGTGTGCCCCCCCACTGCAGCGGCGGCTGCGCAGGGTTTTTTTTTCAACTTTTATCGCGTTGTTGAGGTTTTGCCCCTCCAACTCTCCACTTTTTTCCCTCTCTCGCCCTCCTGAGCGGCCATCTTTGCCCACTTGGAGAACAATCAATTCAGAGCTAATCTCTTTCGTTCGTGACTTTATCTCGAGTGGAGAATTGAGCTTATTTGCTCTTATCTTCGTTTTTGTCCGCAGGTCCGTCAAGACTCGAGAGAACAGAGAGAACAGAGAGACACAGACCGGCAACCACTTCATGTAGTATCTAGGTAGGTACCGGAGGAGATAAGAATATATTTACTCAATCCTGCTAAACCCTGCAGGATCAAGACGCCATAAAGCTCCCCGATGATGACATGCCCTAGCATAAAAGGGCAGCATTCCCGCTCGCCCCCGTGGGCCCATACTGTCGACTAAACTAACCTTTCGGACTTGAGCCCGGATCAAAGCGTGGGGAGAAAGGGAAAGAGATCCGTCTGCAGCAGCCAACACGAGTGATAACGCCGACGATCGTGGCCAGTCCCGGCACGGCCAGAGTCCCCGGCATGCGTGTTTCAGACCTAACTCTACACACAATATCCACATGGAGCAGGCCGTAGCGTGGCCTGCAGCGGGGGAAACGGCGGTTTGCTCGGCCTTGACCGAGAATACTCCAAGACGGCGCAAGCTCTCAATCACGCAATAATGGAGCGGGTCCCAGGAATCGTCAGGGCAGAAAAAACTATAAAAATTTTTCCCTCCCGCGTGGCGGGGGCTGTCAAGAGGGAACCAAAGGGTGAAAGAAAGAGAAAAAAACATAAGTCGAATTGACTTTCTATCGAGGAGGATTTCGCAGCTTTTTTTTTTTTTTGTTGCTGTTGTGGTTTGCCTACACAAAACGTGTGTTACCCTAACCATGGCGGCCATCTCTCCAGCAGCGGAGATGGAGATTACAGTCGATGACAAGAAGGTGTATGAGACGCAGGGTGAGACGCCCGATGAACTGCTCAAGGAAGATTCCACTCCGAGAGTTGGAGAGCTTGCCTTCGAGGAATACACCAGTGGAGGATTGGGCAGACATATGGGCATCTCGTCGACGATTTTTCTAATGTGAGTTGACTCACAGCAGCGATTGATACTGTTGTCGCAAGTATTAATTCCGCAGCGTCGGCCGTATCATCGGAACAGGAATCTTTTCCACCCCCTCGTCCGTCACGTCAAATGCCGGCAGTGTTGGCGCGGCACTGTGCCTGTGGATGCTGGGCCTGGTGCTCGAGGCGGCAGGTCTCTGTGTCTGGCTGGAGTTTGGGTGCATGATTCCTCGCAGTGGTGGTGAAAAGAATTATCTGGAAGCGGCCTTCCGTCGCCCGAAGCTGTTGATCACGATCGTTTATGCGGTCCAGGCCATTGCCCTGGGATTCACTGGTGAGCCATCTCTGTCAAACTCATACTTTTTTCACTCCTCCGTCTAACAACTGCAAATTATAGCCTCCTCGTGCATCGTCTTCGCCTCGTACATGGTCGTCGCGGCCAACCACACGGCTACCGAATGGGAAGAGCGCGGGATCGCCATTGGCGTCATCGTCTTCATCACCCTTTTGCATACCTTTTTCCCCAACTGGGGCGTGCGCGGCATGAACGCCCTGACGATCATGAAGATCGCCCTGCTGGTCTTCATCGTTGTCACAGGATGGGTCGTGCTCGGCGGTGGTGTCTCTAGCGTGCCGGATCCCCATGCCAGCTTCCGCGACGCGTTCAAGGGCTCGGCCACGTCCAGCAACCTTTATGTGACGGCGCTGTTCTCGGTCTTGAACTCTTATTCAGGGTATGTCTTCCTCCCCTTCCTCCATCTCTCTCTTCCCTAACATAAGCAGCTGGTCCAATGCGGCATATGTCCTCAATGAGATCCGTAACCCAGTCCGCACCCTGAAGATCGCCGGTCCCCTTGGCTTGGGAATCTGTGGCTTCCTGTACCTTTTCGCCAACATCGCCTACTACGCTGTGGGTACGCCGGAGGAAATTTCCAACAGCGGTGTCACTGTCGCGTCGTTCTTCATGGAAAGGGTATTTGGCACCTCGGCCAAGCGAGCATTGAGGTGAGCCTTTTTTTTCTTCTTCCCATATTTTCCCGAAGCAAAAAGTATGCTAACATCAAAAGTGTGCTTGTCGCTCTGTCCGCCTTTGGCAACGTTATGGCCGTCACCTTCGCACAGTCGCGCGTGAACCAGGAACTCGCCAAAGAAGGCGTGATCCCCTTCTCTCGCTTCTGGGCTTCGACCTGGCCGTTCGGATCCCCTTCGGCAGGTCTGCTGCTGCATTTCATCCCTTCCTTCATTGTGATTGTGGCCATCCCCTTCGGAGAAGCGTACGACTTCATCATCGACGTGGAGGGCTACCCCAGCAGCGTGATCGACTTCCTGGTCGGATTCGGCCTGATGTACCTGCGCTGGGCCGAACCGGATATCCCCCGCCCCTTCAAGGTCTGGTGGCCCGTGGTCATCTTCTACATGGCGGGTCAGGCCTTCCAGCTCGTCGCACCCTTCATCCCCCCGCCCGACGGCTCCACCGACACCTCGCTGCCCTACTACCTGTACGCGATCGTCGGTCTGGTGGTTCTCATGTTGTCCGTCGTCTACTGGGCTATTTGGCAGAAGGTCCTGCCCGCTCTGGGCGGGTACAAGCTCGTGCCTGACCATCAGGTCCTGGCTGACGGCACGACTTTCGTGGAGTATAAGCGTGTCAAGGTGGATTAATACCGAAGTATACACGTGTATGCAGAATGCAGTTACGATGCAGCACGATGCAGTATGAAGCAGTTATGTTCAAATAGATCAAATTTATATAATATAATAGTTATCACGGTCGTATCTCATAACGCTGCCTTCATCCAGATCTTTACCTCCACTCCGGCGTTGGGGGAAACGCATCCGGCGACGCATACGCGGACGCATTCGCATTCGAGGCGCCTTCGCCGCCACGAACCCCCTCGGCAGCACGCAACGTCTCCTGCAACATGAGGACCGAGGGGGAAGACGAGCGAGCCTGGCCGGCGAGAATCTCCGCGACGGGGACTCTCCGCCCGTAGAAGCGCTCGTTCTCGTCGGTGCGCTCGATGACAATAGTTCCATCCACCTGCACCCCGGCATAGAAACCCCGACTCTTGACGTACGTCCAGATCGGCGCCCGCCGTTTATGCACCTCCGAGTCGACGACGCCGCCCGCCCCGACAGGCCCGACGGCGACGGTGAGCTCCCCGCCCAGCGTGCACCGCAGCTTACTGAAGGCTTCGAGAGCCTCGTCCGTGTTGATGACCACCACGCAGTCGTAGATGTCGATCCCCGCCAGGAACCCCAATCCGGCAGTGTGTAGCAGGATGCCTGACGGACTGCTCCATTCGCCCGTCTGCGCATTTTTTGCAAGTAACACGCCGCTACCACCGGCGCCGCTGAACCACAGCCCCGACCGCATCGCCGTGAAGATGGCGATGCCGCGCGCCCGCCGGATCGCTTCCGTCGGGATCTTCTGCACGACGTGCTGCTTGCCGCGCGGTTTGCCGTTCTTCGCCTCTTTTCCCTTCTGCTCTTCCTCTGCGGCGGCGGCGGCGATCTCTTCCGTCGGCACGTCCGTGTACACGCCGTCCTTGCAGAACCCGCGCAGGATCCGCGCAGCCTTCTCGCTCTCCTTGTCGAGCGTCATCGGCCAGAAGGCCTCGGACCCCAGTTTGTTGCTTAGATGGTTGACCGGCGTGCCCAGCTTGTCGAGAGCGCCCCAGGCCTTGTCGAAGCCTTTTTTCGAGAGCGTCTTGCTTTTTTCCCAGGCAGAGGGGGAGGCTTGTGTTGGTTGCGACATGATTTTTTGAGTATCTGAATATCTGAATATCTGAATATCTGAATATCTGAATATCTGAATATCTGAATATCTGAATATCTGAGTATGTTTGTCTTGAGTATCTCTAGATTCTGATTAATACATATAACCTATTGGTGCCTATTTTTTTATTTATATCTTTTGCTGCGCCCGCGATTGCGTCACTTCCTGGAGGGGCAGCCGGTAAAGCCGGTATAAGGCAGTAAGGCATAGATTTCGGCCTGAGGCTGCAAGTCAACTGGTCCGGACTCGCTGCTGCCTGATTTCTTCTACGCACGTCTAAACATAGACTCAAGGCTCCAGGATTAACGAGTCAGAGGCAACAGAGATAGGAGTAAGTACATGGAGATTTCATTATGCAAGATAGATTGCTGATTCAATGAGTGTTAGGCTGGTGAGACCTTGCTTGAGATTGCAGGACAATACACGGAATAGAGAGCGACTGAGAGAGCGACTGTGAGAGCAACTGAGCAACCGAGAGAGTGCTAGGAAAGAAAGCGAAGATTCGACAAAGGAAAAATGAAGACTGGTCACAAGCTCTAAGGACTTTCAAGATACTCTTTGGCTGCGTCGCCGGTGACTTCAAACTGCTTAAGATCCTCGGGCACGTCGTCGTACCGAGCATCCCCGTCCGCCAGATACTCAAGAGCCTCCGTTACGTTTGATGGGACGTGATAGTTGATGTTGAAGACGTGGCCGTCAAAGATGACCTTGTCCGGCAGGACCTGCTCGCCGGTCTGGGATTCGGTGCCCTCCAGCTGGGCAAGAGCCTCTTTCGACTCGACCGAGGGGCAGTTGGCGCGTTTCCTGCGGATGATACAGTTGAGCCAGTAGCTGCCCTTGAGGCGCTGTGTTGGGCCTGGAGGATTGATGCAGCCGTTGCCGGGGGACGCCTTCCGGATGGTCTTGCATTGTGCGTTGGCTGTCCCGCTGCAGACCGCGCCCAGCTCGCTGTTGATTAGGCCGCTGAATTTGCTCGAGGCAAAGGTACTACCCTGTCGGTAGCAGCATCTGCCTTCACCGATGTTGCTGCAGCTACGGGCGCTGCCGCCGCAATTCCGGTTCGCATAGTTGGTGATGGTGACGGCGTTGACGGCCGCGAGAGTGGCAAAGACGACGAGCAGTACTCGGTACATGGTTTTCTTCAGTGCGTGGGAGGGAAAGAGAAGCTGGGGTGTAATACACTTCAAGCCCACCGCTCGCACTAGGGTCTTATATAGCCCTTCACAGAGAGATCCAACTATTTTGGCAGAGGCCGTGTTGGTAGCACATGTTCTACAACAACGGATGCTCGCGAGGATTGATGTGCTACAACACATGAACTGTTTGTGGGTATCTACGACCGAGCATCTTACAAGAACAGACTTAAAGATAGTACCTAGGTAACTACTCGATCTGTTATTGCTTCAAGTTTGTTTCAGCGTTAAAGAAATTGAAACCTGCTGGTCTGAGAACATAATCTTGTTCTAAACCCTGGTACACTTGCTGACATGTCTGTGCAACTGTAACACTTTCTATTCCCTGATACTAATTCAACACCAGTGAGTTTTCCAAGACACCGATTATGTATTCCTAGAGGAATTCACTTACTAGTGAAGAGAAAGAGAGGGGGAGAGTCCTCTTCTCTCTCTCTCTCTCTCTCTCTCTCTTTCTCTACTTTCTCTCTCTCTGTTCCACAACTCACCCTCCCTCACCTCTGTCTCACCACCCCATGCCACTACCCTCTTTGGAGCCCTTGCCCCCATCCATCTCGGTATGTCAACGAAGGCGGCCAGCCTCGCCGGGCTCCCCGTCGAAGTCCGCCTGAAAATCATCCACTTTGCGCTGCCCGGCGAATTCCGCATCCAGCTTGACCTCACCTCCTCCTCCTTCACCCACGAGCCAACGCCTCTCCTGGCCGTGTCGCGTACCATCCGCGCCGAGACCCTCTTCTATCTGCAACGCGAGATCATGGTGACAATCTCGTCCCCGGCTCCGATCCTCCACCAGTTGGATCCTCCCTTGGCGGGCCCGCCTCGCACGCCCTTCTTCGACGGCTGTCCTCGCCAGCTGCGCTTCACAGTGCTCGCCCCACTGAGCGAGCACATTACCACCCTGACAAGCGCGCACGATCGTGAGCAGGCTACCTGTAGGCCAGAGATCGATAAGTTCCTCGTCAGATGGGGCAACGCGCTCGTGCGCCTCCCCGAGTCCACCCGACGCGTCGACCTGGACTTTTCGCACGACGGGTTCGAAGTCCGGCCCGTCGTCCTAAGTCACCTTGTGCAGCGCGTCGCTACCCGCCTGTGGATCTCCAGCAGGGGCAAGACCATCGTCACCGTCTCCGGCTGCAAAACTCCGAACGGACAGCGGTTTCTGGAGAACTGCATCATTGGCCACAAGGGGGTCCAGGTTGATTTTGACAAGGTGGGGACTGATACTTGATAGAGCCGCAATAGCATGGATGGACATTGATGCTGGATATGGACAGGTACTGATGTTGTGGATATGGATTAGTTCATGCCTAGATAGTTCTTGTTGTTGCTTTGTAACATCCATATACAGTCCTCATCTCTGACTCATCTTCTCCTCAATGTACATCAGATTCGCCAACACAACATACACATCCCGCTGCGTGCGCGCCCAGTCCCTCGCGTTCCGAAACGCAGCTATCCCCTGCCGGAACGTCTCCAGACCGTCGGTCAACCGCCACAACCCCAGCTCCGTGCAGTGGAACTCGACCGGCCGGCGCGGGTGCGACGAGCATCCCGCGTGCACTGATTCCAGCCGCAGCGTGCCCTGCGCGTACCCGGCGACGATCGTATAGGCGCTGCCGGCGCCATCTCGCTCCGGATAATCACTGCTGATCTTGCTAATCTTTGACGTCGACGTGGCTGGCGCGTTGAACGATTTCTCCTGTCGCCAGCGTTTGAGCTTTTCAATCGCGCGTGCCCCGAATGCCCCGTAGTACCGCGCCAGTCTCATCGTAGTCTCGATGTCGTCGCCGTACGCAGCCACCTGGACGAAGAAGTTGGGCACCACGACGTCCTCGTTTGCACAGCTGTTTCTCTTCTTCTTCTTCCTTTTTTTCCTCTTTCCGGTACTATTCCTCTTCTGGTACGAGGACGGGACGACGTATCTGTCCAGCTCGTCCTGGATATCCCGGTAGAGAACCCGGGCGTCAACCCCGTCGACGAGATCGGGTTGCGCGGCCTCAACTTCCGGCGCGGGCACGGTCAGCGGGCTGACGGCGTCGTCTTGCAGGGGTTCCATGTTGTCGAAGAAGCGTTCGCCGCCCCAGACCATCTTGCGGTAGTCGCCTAGCAGGAAGGGGAAGACCACCGCGGTGATCACCTCGGGTTTGGTCTCGGCACGGCGCGTGCGTTCGCAGAAGGCGGCAAAGTCCTCGCCTGTCAGACTGCGTATCGAGTCGCGCCGTTTGCCCAGGGCGGCTCGGATGTCGTCTTCATTGTGCGGTCGAGCGGCTTGTCCGTGGGAAAAGATGCCGTTTTGTACCAGGACGCCCGTGACGTCCAGCTTGTGTGGTTGCCGCGGCGTTGTTGCAGAGGAGATCTTCCCCTGCGTTGTTCGGTCGCAGGGAAGAATCTGTCCGCAGGAGGGCGTTGGTGAGACCTCTATATCACGCTGGGCCTCGCTGTTTGATTCTCGATGACAAGAGGGTGTACGAGTCTCCAACGAGGAATGGAAGGACAACATCTCGCAGTCGTCGTCGCCGTCGCCGTCGCCATCGATCCGAGGACTCATATCAGGAAACTAATGCATTAGACGGAACTCCTCGACGGCAGTAGAAGCAATCGACTTACCCCCCGTAGATCACTCAGATCCGGTCCTCCGTGTCTCGCAAAGCGTTTGAGGACTTCATCCGTATCCTGAAAGGGATTTTTGCCTGCCAGAACTGCTCCTGAGAATCCTTCTGGATTGGCCAACGATTCAAGGCGCGGCTTTTTGCGTCGTGAGCGGGCGTCTCTGCGGATAGACATGGTGTTGTTGTACTGCTTGCTCAATAGACAAAAAAAATCCATTATACCTTCACTCTATATATCAATGTCAGACCCCCCCTCGTTTCTTTGAGTCCTGTGTCAAGTCTATCCCTCCTGCAAAATGCTTTGGATCCTTTGACAGTCTTTGTTCCAACAACTAGACCCCCATACAAAGAAACCCTTTGCTGGCGTTCAACAGTCTGCTGTTTCGAACGCCCTCACCAGGAACCTCTGACCCTCCACCACGACGGCCTCGTTCCCTGGTACCTGCAATCCATCGTTGACACTTCTGCCCAGCGAGGGAAGCGTCTCGCCCTGCTCGCCGACGACATACACGGGCGTCCACTGCGTCCCTTCCCACTCCTCACGGCGCGCACTCACCTCCCCTCCCGTAACGACGGTCTTCTTCCACTCACCACCTTCTCGCCATCGCCTAACGGTCAGTTCCTGCTGAACAGCAAGGTACGAGCCCCAGATCCGAGCGAGAAATGTCTTCTTGATCGCTACAGTAACAGCTTCCGCTTCTTCATTCTCTACCGTCGTCTCGTTGTCGCCCTCCGACTCCAACACCCACGATATTCCCCCCGGGGAGCCCTCAGGCCCAGTTCGAAACGATAATGCCCTCCACACCTCCTCATACGCTCTCACCGGCGCACCAGGCAGATCTGGACGCGGCATCTCGCCCGTCTCCAAATCATCGCCGTTTGGAAGCTGCACGAACGTCCCGCAGTCTACCGCGTCAAAGGCGTTGTGGGAGTCGATCTCATGCGTGAAGAGTACTTTGCCTTATTTCATTCGTTAGCAATGTAAAAAATCTAATTATATTTCTTTATTTCTTCTTGAGTTTACTTGGCTCCTTGCTCTCCACGAGTCTTTGTCCTGCAATCCCCCAGTCGAGACGGCCGGATTCTTTGTCGACGCGGACGTCGACGTACCAGTATTTCACCGAGAGAACGAGCGTGTCCGTCGATTCAAAGGCTGGCTCGGGTGGCCATCGCAGGGAGACGCGGGTAGATTGACGGCTTTGTGTCATTCTTTCAACGTGAGTAGACAGGGTGTATGTAGTAGAGATGGTTAAGTTCCATTCTTCTTCTTGCGAGTTGTTCTGTTTAGCTTCCCCGCACTTCGCTTATCTTCTGATCTAGAATTATGTTATGATATTATTATTATCTACAATCATGATTAGAGAGCATAGGAGATTCATGAGATCGGAAAAGTATGATCCGATTAAAAGTACATGCACGGTGAAGTTTGATATGGTATTATTTACAGGTCATCCATCGCCAACAGATGATCTAGGCATGCTCTGTCTCCTCGGCCTTGCCCATGCCATCCTTCTTCTCCTCCTCGTTCAGAATCGCATCCGTCACGGTCTTCATCGTCTGCTGCGTTGTGGCAACGGCCGCACCATCCCCGTCGAAGATCACCGCCATGTGTTCAAGCGAGTAACCGCGGGTCTCAGGGTACCACATGAAGGTGACAATAGCGTAGGAGAGAAGCACCGCCACAAAGACAATGTAGTATTTCCAGCCGATGGCCGCAAGAGCGATCGGGTTGATGAAGGTGTTGAAGAAGATGCCGAGAATCGCGGCCGCCCACGTCACGGTCAGGCCGCGGGAACGGAGACGGAAGGGCCAGATCTCGCACGGGTAGGCGGTTAACATAGGCGTCCTAAATGGAAAAGCAACTCGTTAGCTATCCTTTCTTTGTTTTGAAGTGTCTTCCTTAGAAAGAAAAAAGAAAGAAAGAAAAAACTTACAGAGCAATGTCGTAACCGGCAAAGTAGATGAATAGGAAGGGGATCACGGCGGTTCCAACAGGTCCAGAACCCGTCCGGGCGAAGGATCCCGACAGACCGGTGATGATGATATAGCTGGTCAGCATGATGCCTGCGGAAGCCGAGAAGAGAATGCGACGGCCAAGCTTATCGACCAGGCTGGCACCGACGACGGCGAAGATCAGGTTCCAAATTTGCAGACATGCCGAAATAAGAAGCTGGTCCCTGGTCTGGGTGATGCCAATCGTATCCAGAACCATTGCCAGGTAGTAGGAGACGACACCGTTACCGACCCATTGGGAATAGATGCCGAGCGTGATCGAGATGAAGAGACGGTGGCGGTTTCCAGGGGTCTTGAGCATCTCTGCGTATCCGGAGCTTTCCTGTGCCTCCTTTTCGGCAGCGATGGTCGCCTGGATGTCGTTCACCTCGTAGGTGATCAGCGGAGCTTGCGCATCACCCTGGGTGTGAAGATTGGCAAGCGCCTGGCGAGCTTCTTCAATCCGTCCGACGGAGATCAGCCAACGAGGACTCGCGGGGGTCAGGAGGAGGCCGGGGATGGCGAGAAGGGGGCACAGCAGCTGCAGAAGGGATGGGAGTCTCCAGCACCAGGAGTCGTCGTACGTGCGAGTTGCGAAGGTGGCCCAGGCGGAGACGATGGCGCCAACATAGTATCCACACATGTACAAAGCACTGGCAATGCCACGGTGGGAGGGATAAGAAATTTCGTTGATCAAGACGGGCGCTCCGTTGGTGAACCAGCCCAAGGCCATACCGACCAAGAAACGAGCAACGATAAAGGCCTTGTCGTTCGGGGCGACAGTCTGGACGATCGTACCCACGGTGAGGAAGAAAATGCCCATCCAGATGGAAATCTTGGCTCCATAGCGGGTGGTGACCGAACCTGCAGCCAGGTTGGATACCATCGCACCGAGCCAGTAGATGGCGTTCACAAAACCGAGCCATGTGCTGGAAGGGTTGTCCATGAATTCCAGCCACCGGTCGAGGGCCTCCAGACCGTTGACGAGCGATCCATCATAACCAACCGTAGACGCTAGAAGCCAGTCAGAAGAAGAGGGCAAGCGAGGATGGAAAAGGGAGTGGTCATACAGAAGAGAATCAAAGAAATCACACAGAAGTTGAGCTTGAAGAGGTGAGGACTGGTCCACGAGACATTTTCAGGCAAGACGGCCGCCAGCTCATCCTGACCATTGCCATGTTCACCGTGTTCGACCTTAGAGTCAGACATGGTTTAATAATGAGAAGAATCTAAACAGTAATGAATAGAGGCAAGAAAGTGAATGACAGACAAACATCCATCTAGAGGGGCGCAGGGACCATTTTATAGAACGAAACAGGGCAGGGATAAAAAAAAAATTCGGGCCCCAGCCAGTCCACAATGCGTATGCCGTATGATGCGCCCCGCGATTCTAGCAATATTCTGATGAGCTCTAGCACCGTCCAGTTGCATACTCCGTACGCGGAGAATGAGGGTTGGGGAAAGGAGAAATCTCCAGAATTTGATGGTGTGGGGACTGAGTCAGTCTGGGCCACAGGACCAACAGGACTCCAGACTCCGTACTACGGAGGTCATGCGTTTGGATTTGTGGTAATTGTCGGGCACATTCCGCGGTTTCTGGTGGGTCGATTTCTTTCATGCAAGCTTCTGCAGAGATATCTTATCCAATTGACGACCCCCGGAACCTGGCACTGTACGCTCTTCAGGTCTCGTGTCTCTTTTCTTGCTTTCTTTGTTTGCGAAAGACAATAGGCATACGCTCAACAATGATGTATCACCGACACACAAAGACGACGGTTTCAACAAGCCAGAACCCGTCGAAAATTGATGGTAATTTTGCAGTCGTCGGGAACCCGAAGTTTAACCGAGACGAGGGTAAACTATGTCCGGGGATGCGCCACAGTCGGGACCTGCCACGTTTTCCGAGACTATTATTGATTGATCTGGGTTTTCGACGATTCATTAAACGAAGAACGGGGCAAGCCAGTCCTGGAATCGAGCATCCCAGTGACTGTGTCGGCAGATGTCGGCGAATGACGGGCCTTTGCTTTGCCTCCATGTCGGGAACCCACGGGGTTCATCGCATTGTCCGGCCCACGCAGTCGGCCCGTAGAGACGATCATTACATACAAAAGAAGAGCTGGATGTGCGGACCGCCGTTCCGGCTAGTAGTAGCCAGTATTCGGAAGTCATGGTCGATAACTTCTCTCGGAAATAGCTATTCTAATGTTTATCCGTGTATCGTGATTTTCTCAGCTCGTCGGGAGAGAACTAGCCGAAGTTTGGACGTCCTTGCGATTCGGGAATCCCTCGGCTTTGCCAAGCATCCGATGTGAGAGACCGGAAGCCTATATCGTTTTCTTTCATTCTCTTTTCGATTGAAGCATCGTTGTGCTGTATATATACTATCAATGCGGCACGAAGAGAGAGGAGGCGAGGAATTCCACGCCGATGCAGCCTGTCGAACAGCGCGAGGGGTGTATGTAGAGAACGACCCAGACTGGCGGTAGAGGTCAACCCGGGAGACTTCGTTTGCAAATGAAACAAAAAGTTTGACAACGATATCCACATGTCTTCCTGCGCGTGATATAGTTATTAGTTAATTAGCTAGTCTGTAGTCAGTGGGGATCCACGTCGTCCAGGAATGCCAGGGCCCTACTGCTGGACGGCTGCAGGTCTTTGTCCAACAAATCGGCCACAGGGACCGAAATAATCGAAAATTTCTGAACTCGATCGGTCTCGGGAGGCAAATTCACCATGTCATTCCCCTCAAGTCCGCAGTGGCCAGAGGTTCCGGGGATAATGACCTGGCAAAGGCCAGAGCTGAGGTTTGACATCCCGTTGTTGCCTCCCATGCCCCGACTCTTTAGTCACCTGACAGCAGCAGGTGACTTCCTAGGATGACACAACAACACTCAGAGTGACTCACCATCCATTTTCTTGCTCGCTTCCTCTCCCCAGGTCTTTCCTCGCAGGGGATCTCACACGGCTTAGATGCATTCAGTGTCGCCAGTGGTGATATCTCTACTTTGATCCCTGAACCAGGCCTTGATAAAGCTATTAGAAACCAACTGTCTGCTGGGGGTTGACTAACTACTCCCTGCCGGTGCAACAGATTCAAAAGCCCCCAATGTCGTATGACTGAACAGTGAGAAGATTATGAAAGCTTTATTGGAAACTCACTAACTAGTGTCTCCTTTAATATCAGGTATACAATCCAGAATCACCACAACGGACCAACGGCAGAGTCTCGATAAATTAGAAGACAAGATCAGCGAGGATATACAGCGAGGAGTTAACTTTGAAGGGTCACATAAGCTGAAGCTCACGAAGGGATTGATTCATTTCTTTGAATTGGACTTATTACATGAGCCCTAGTATATGACTCCGGCTCTGGGCTATTGAAGCTCTCGATACGATCTGTGTCTATTTGGAAGTGACAGCTGACTGATGGAGTAGGAAATATTTGGCAAGGCAGCTTACCGATGCATGAACAATGAACTACTAGTACTCTGTCCCTTGGTCTCCGGCCCAGAGTTGTTTCACAGTGTCCTCTTCGAAGTCAAAGCCCTTCGTTTCCAATATATTTGATATACTGATCATGACTGAGCACAGCTCGACCTTTATCTATCTATATAAATGCTCATTGGTCATCACAGACTCGTTCCATTCTGAGATATGAAACGAATACGATCCTTCTCGCAGCTCTATACTTCTAGACAATCCCCTCCAGGTATTCTAAAGTATGAATTTGGTGCCATGATTCCTCTCTGTCATTAATATTTGATACTCTCAAAGGCGGGCAGGGACAGCCACTTCAGCCTCACATTCAACATTCTTACGCCGACTAAAGTGATCGAGATTGCATCTCGCATTGGGGTATATAAGGAGGGCATACCTCTTGACAATTATCCCGCCCTGTATTGACTAGCTGTACATTACCAAATATTTGCCTGCAGCACAGCGTTTAGCATAGATACAGCCCTTGGTCAATACTCCTCGCACCATTATCATGGGGGCCATAGTAACTTTTCAGACCACTCTTGCCTTGGATATTTCAATATTTGGTTTTATGGAACTTGTTCGAACCATTTTATAGTATATCAAAATATTCTGATTGATATTCTGTGATCCGGCTAGAATATACTATTCCCACTAGATCGTCAAGTATGTATCTCTATATGCTCCGTTTTGTCTATTGACTATTTAGTATTTAGTATTTATTGAATATTATCCCCCAAAGCCAAAAATCATCACTATTATTTTGAATTGACTTGTTTCCATAATATATATATTCTTGCTCAAATTGCAAAATGGAATGCCTGGAATCATACCTTGAAACAATAGTTTACTGACACAGGTTGGATGTCTTCCACTGCGATTCGGAATTGGAAAGTGGTCATTATATCCATTAAAACTTAAGTAATATACAACGCCGTAGCCATATTATACCCAGGCATCCCAACTGAGGCCATCGCTATGTATGAAGGGCACCTGGGGCCCCTCTGCGTCGACGAGATATCCCGCCTCGCACCGGTCGTACGACACCTTGTGCTGGGCCGTATAGAATCCATCATAGTGCTTGTGCAACGCGTCCCGGAGGGTTTTCACCGAGCCGTCTGGATGTAAGACATCCCACGGGTTAATACACGTTGAGCCCTTGCAGGACTTGAGGACTAAAAGAAGCGCATCTAGTCGGGCCCGGACTTTGTCGATGTGATATCCGAGGATGGTTGGTTCGTTGGCGGCGTTCTTCCGGTATCCGTGGTGAGGGTAGAGGTTATTGACTTGAAAGGGGTCCGTCTGTAGGAAGGAGTTTGATCAGTATGATTGTCAAGAACGGGGCATAAAGTTTGCCTTTGTTTTCTTTTTGTTTGCCACTTACGTGAAGGTTGTACAGTTCATGCTCATTGTTACACCAGACGGAATAATATAGGTCATAGCCCTCGCCGATCAAACGAACAGACTTATAAGTGTTGTTGGCAACAGCACGCGAGTTGCCAGGACCTGGAGCAGAGTAGAGTTAGCCTAATGAAGATCTTGCTATCACAACGCTTTGAAAGAGGCACGTACCGACGGCGCCCATTTCCCCCTCGAGGTACGCATGGCCCCAGTATTCGACGGTAACGTGCTCGTGGCGGGTGGCGACTGAGTGCGGCGCAAGAGGAATAGGCGTTCCGTCAAAGTCGTCACGCAAAGGAAGGCCCGCTAGCCCAAAAAGAGTCGGCGCGAGGTCGATGTGTGTGGTGACAGCGTCCTGGTATCCTCCCTCGGGAATGCCGGGCCCTCGAATGAATAGAGGCACGCGGATGTCCTCTTCAAATCCACATGCCTTGCCCGGCGGAAGTCGATGTTGTCCGATATGGTAGCCATTATCAGAGGTATAGATGATATAAGTGTCTTCCAGCTTATCACTGGCTTCCAGACGAGTGATTAGAGAATCAACCAACTCATCAACGCCCTGCAGTGCACGCAGGCGTTGGCGGTAGAAATGATCATTGTAATCGACGGTCGCCTGATCCTGCCTGGGTAAGTCGTGAACCCAACTTACTCCGCTCGGCTACCAAGTTGTTGTTAGCAGGTTGATGGAAGCATGTGGTATTTGAACAAAAAATTACCTTTTCGGGATTGAAGTTCTTTGTCCGAGGCACCTTGACATCAGGAAAAAGATCTTTGTGGCGGTCTAGCGGGATTGGCTCTGACATGATCGATGGAGGACCGCTCCCAGACAAGGATTTCACATCGATGTTGGCGTGTGGTGCAATCGGTGCAACAACCAGGAAGAACGGGCGGTCTCCGGCCAGGCCGTCTTCCAGGAACCCCAGCGCCTTCTCTGTGATCACTTCCGTGGTATGGCGACCCTCGTAGCTGACCGGGGGTTCATGGTTTCTTTGGTAGGTAGAATTGAGATATGAATAGGTGAACGGGTCCAGCAAAAAATCCGACCCGTTGAATCCGTTGATGTACGGTTGATTGTAATTGTTCACATTGTGGGAGTTGAACATTTTACCTGTGTAGTAGGTGTCGTACCCTGCATCCTGCAGCCAGACAGGGAGGAAGTTTTCGTTAAACCCTCGCTCCACAAACTTCGGATAACCGCCTATTGGAAAGAAATTGAATCAGAATACCGACCAACTGCGTCAGCAATCTTAGTTCAGGATACACGCACCGTATGGCGGCTTCACATCCGTCACATTTGTGTTATGCGCTTGTCGCCCCGTCCACAAACTCACCCGAGACGGGCAGCAGAGCGCGGTGGTGACGAAATGGTTCTTGAAAAAGGTCCCCTTCCGCCGTATATGCTTCAACGTCAACGGCGTGTAATTGATCGAGTCCAGCTCGAGATCTTGGTCATCAGTGATAATGAACAGAATGTTGGGCTGTTTCCTCGCGCCCGCCTCAGTCGTTTGGTCTAGCATGACCGTATCAAGCACTTGCTGTACGCCATGCGGGGGAAATGCTGCTGCCTTGGCGACCACCGCCAGCCCCGACAGCACGCCTAAAGTCGATGTAACGAACTTCATGGTGAAAATGATAATGAGGAGGCAATTGTCAAGCTTCCCACCACGACGCGCAAAAGATGACGATGGCAATTTAAATAAATAACCTGCAGCGACAGGCACAGCGGATGACTCAGCGTCGGTGGGCACTGGGCAGTTGCTCACTAGTTAGTTATGACGACCACTTAGAGCCGATGATGCCATCCGAACGGCTCCTTGGACAGAGGATTTGATATCGATCAGCCACTAGACAGCAAACTAGCTCCCAGTCAGCCAATCCCCGATCTATTAGAGAGCCAGGGATCTCGTGCTCACCTTGCTGGTTGATTGACGTGCTTGGAGGAGAGACTGTCGAGTCCAACTCCCCCAGTGTTGATTTTCCCCCAAGCTGCAAGTGCCAAGCGGTGAGGGGCACCACGTGACAGGGCCCCTTGCTTGATTGCTTCAGCCTTCCGGCAGCCCGCTTTGTTCCTCTTACCAGCGCTGGCCCATTGGGCTTCTACGGAACTCTCGCAGATCCAGGCTGATGATTTGGGATGACTATCTTGGCTTTATGCTGGCCCTAGGTGGCTGGCTGGGCTGAGTTTGATTGTACGCTCAGGGCCAGGAATCCAGGTTGGGGATTACTGGGGTGGCCCTCAAATGGCGTGCTCATTCATTTTAATGACCTCACTGCAGACGGGGGAGTCCCAGGGGGGAGGCAACCCAATGGACAATGATTACTCTTCGGCTGTCTGTCTTGATCAATAATATGGTGGTGCATAATCATCATCGAGCTTCAACTGTGCGCCATTCTTGGCGGGCGCTGTGTGGTCTCCGTATTGCCGGGCAGGAAGGTAGGACTCTGCAACCCCTTGATCGCAGATTCTTTGTCGCTCGGAGCTTATCGAGCTGAACTGGCTCTTTGTTTGTTCTTATAAGGCACCTGGGCCCGGTCTCATTCCTCTTCCTGCTGCCTCGACCCTGATATCCCACCGAGGCTCCGCAGTCATGCACGCGCAAGCTGACGAAGCGACGCCGTTGACTCGGCCATGCGAGGGATCGGAAGAGGCCCAGCAGCCGTCATATGAGGCTATCGGCAAAGGATTATCAGCATCAGAAGCGCAGGGTTCGAGCGATGAGGAGTTTGCCGCCTCCGGCAGTTGCGATGGCAGCAGCGCCAACGCCCCGGTGTCAACTGGAATTGCCAGCATCATCGCGGTGCTTCTGCTCGGTACGGGGCGCTTGGAATCAAGCTATGGAACAATGTAGTTGATTTATATTTATTTATAGGCGAATTCATTTCCAATGCGGATGCAACTCTCATCATGGCCGCTACAGGGCCCATCTCATCCGAGTTCGATCGCCTGCAGGACGCCAACTGGTTATCCACTGCATATACACTGGGCCTGTGTGCTGCTCAGCCGATGGTCAGTGTCTCTCATCACGATACTATCATTTTCCAAAGCTGATATAGGAGCCAGTATGGGAAATTAAGTGACATCTATGGTCGGAAGCCTTTGCTGCTCGCGTCTTACTTCTTTCTGGCATTTGGATGTGTCATTTGGTATGTGAAAGATTCCGTGGTCCTGGCCAACCAGAACGTTTACTGAACCGAATATTATGCAGCGGCGTGGCAAGTCTCATGTCAGTAATGATTCTCGGTCGTGTCATTAGCGGAATCGGCGGTGCAGGTGTCATGGCAATGAGTTCTATCATCATCACAGGTATGTTCTTTATTCCATTCCAACGAAGTCTTTCTACTTCAGTGCGCGTCTAACACCGTCTGCAGACATTGTACCGAAGCGGGAAGTGGCAACCTGGAGAGCCTATGTGAACATCTCTATGACTCTCGGTCGCAGCATTGGCGGTCCCCTTGGAGGATGGTTGACCGACACGATTGGATGGCGCTGGTATGATCAGAACTGCATGTTGATTCTGTCTGCGGACCTAACACCCTATTTTGCTAGGCTTTTTCTGCTCCAAGCCCCAATGATGGCGATTGCCGCTCTGTTGGTCATCTTTCTCCTCCAGCTCACACGTCCGCGGATCACTCCCCTGTCTGGCGACAACTCGTCGTCTATCCGGCGTGTAGACTTCCTTGGCACTGCCTTGCTCGCTACCAGCATTGTTGGGATAACTCTCCTCTTCGACCGCGGCGGACAGGCCTTCCCCTGGATATCACTCTCTGCCCTGGCACTGGCCAGCATTGCCCTCGTCACCCTCGCGACATTCGTATACGTTGAAACCTACGTTGCTCTAGAACCTATCTTCGACCTGCGGATTCTCCGTCGGCCCAATGTCGTATCTAGCTACTTGATCGGATCTCTGCAGATCTGCGCCCAAATCGGCATGATGTTCACGGTACCACTGTACTTCCAGGTCACCGAATCCGCATCAGCCACCGTCGCCGGCGCACATCTCATTCCTGCCGTGATCGGAAACACGATTGGTGGGCTTATGGCAGGTGCATTCATTCGGCGCACAGGTCAATACAAGCCCGTTGTCGTCATGGCTGGGTTTGTTGCGTCAATTGCGTACGTCCTGCTCTATCTCCGCTGGAATGGCCACACGGGTTTCTGGGAGTCCCTTTACATATTCCCGGGCGGGATGGGCACGGCTTTTGCCTCGGCCGCCGCGTTCGTCACTATGACCTCGTTCTTGGAGCCCGAAGAGGTCGCGATGGCGACGGGAGGATATATTCTTCTCTTCAGCTTTGCCCTGACCGCCGGCGTAACTGCTGCGAACACAGTCCTGGGCTTGGAATTCAAAAGGCAAATGGAGCTTAAGCTCTCTGGACCAGGAGCACAAAAGGTAGATGGATATATCTCTACACCTATTTGATCATCCAACAGGTTCTAACGGTGAGACAGATTATTCAACGCGCCATGTCCGACACGCAGTACATCGCCGGTCTGAAGGGCCATGTCCGACAAATTGTCGTGGGAAGCTACATCGCTGGTCTGAAGCATACATACAGTACGTTGCTAGCATCCATCACTATTATTTGACCTGCAGCCTGCTCATTGACTTGTGCGCCAGTTATCTCCTTTGCTTGTTCCATCCTGGCCTCGATTATTGGTCTGGCCGTTCGAAATCATCGGTTGTAGATCCGAGTCTTAAGACATGAATAGAATATGAACCTCAAGCCATCCTTCTTCTCATGATCAAGTTTATTTGATAGAGCTGGTCCACTTTAGAAAGGAAGATATTAGTATGACTCAAAATGTAGTACTTGATCCATACCATGTGAAGTCTACTGCATACCGGATGGAGAGCTTGTATTCCCGACACTATCCAGGCCATCTCCTGTCGAGTTGTAGTATCAGTCGCGTAGTGAATTATAATACTAGTCATACTACTAGAGTACCTGGTAGGTACCTAGTAACTAATCCCTTCAGTACTTGACTTGGAGCAGATGAACAACAAACCCTAACTCGAAGCCCTAACCTCCCAAACAGGATGACCACCGGGATTACCTAATGATTACATAATATTCCCGGCCCCGGAAGCTGCCTCAAGCGAACATCCGAAATCCGAGCCGGAAAGACGAGATTCCCGAAGTTTCACCGCCGGCGAGGGAAGATACGTCGGTTCAGGGAGGAAGATGATACTCCGGATTCTCGAAAACAATGCATTTCAATCAATCAGCAGAAGAGACGATGGCAATCCATACAATGGTACCACAAACTGTGCCAGCTCGGACAGAAAACTATATAAAGCCTCTGGATAGGGTTGTATACTAACTACTACTACACTCCTCACCAGAGACCCAAAGATGCCCTTCTTCCAACCCCCCGTCCAGCCTCTCCCCCCAACCACAAGCTTCAAGGGCAAGACGGCCATCGTGACGGGTGCAAACTCTGGCATCGGGCTAGCCACGGCGCGCGAACTGCTCCGGCGAGGATGCAAGACCCTCGTGCTCGCCTGCCGCAACGCCGCGCGCGCCGAGCAGGCCCGGGCACGTCTCCTGCGCGAGGTCCCCGACGCAGACCCTCAGGGCGTGCAGGTGAAGATCCTAGATCTCGACACGTACGCCAGCGTGAGCGCCTTCACCGAGGAGATCCGCCGCGACGTTCCCGTCGTGGACCTGCTGGTTCTGAACGCCGGCGTGGCCTTTTTCCCCTCCTACACGGTTAGCAGGCAGGGTCACGAACGTACCGTCCAAGTCATGTACCTGTCGACGGTGTTTCTGCTGTTATCCATGCTTCCTCATCTGGAAGCCTCGCGGGTAAGGTCCGGAAACACCCCGCGCGTCACTTGGGTGGGGAGCAGGAAGTCGTACACCGAGACAATCTCACAGGCACCCATTCTCCCTGCTCTCGACGACCAGGCCATGTATAGCTATATGGCCCGCTACGGGCTCGTCAAGCATCTTTGTCTCGCGTTTTTCTACGAGCTGGCTGCCCGCTTACCTGCCGACAAGCTGGTGGTTAACATGCTCTGTCCGGGTGCTATTGTCACGGACCTCGGCCGGAACCTGCCCTTCCACTATCGCATTATTCTGCCTATCCACAATCTGAGATGTAGGAGCCCTGAAGAGGCGGCATGGCTTGTTTTGAATGCTGGGATCGTCGTCGGGAAGGATAGTCATGGCAAATTCTTTGGGGATACGAAGGTTGAGCCGTGAGTTTTTTGTTTTTCTTCCCTTCTTGGCACTTCATATCATTTTCAATATACTAATTAATATATCAGGATCTTCCCCTATTTCGAAACAGCCGCTGGGAAAGAGTTTAAACAGAAGCTGTGGCAGGAGACAATGGCAGAAATGATAAAGGAGACGGCGGTTCCACCAGAACTGCTCTAATTTCATTGATAGGCGGATGGAGAACAATACACGGAACTAATTCCTTCAACTATTGATACTAGAGCTATATAAACGATATGGACAATGAGACTAGATATGGAGAGTATCAATGTTGGCCACGATAAACTCGTACGCCTCCTGGCGGAAGTCATCGGTGATGAGCGCGGCATCGTCCGCGTTGAAGTTCATTAGCGTGAGATTGCTGGTCTCCCACTCGGGCCAGTCCATGTACGTGCCCGCAGCGTTGGGGTCGAGCTCGTAAACAAAGGAGAAGTAGTAGCTCTGGATGGCGGCCGAGGCGTAGTCCGGCAGGATGCCGTAAAAGACCTGGAGCAGGTCGCTACCGTGGAAGGTCCCCAGAATGGGTGTGCCGTAGTCGTACGAGGACAGGTATGACCAGCAGGGAACGTCTGGGTTGACCTCCCTGGCGCCATTGAGGAAGGCCCGCCGCGTGAGGATGAAGGTGAGGTCGCCCAGGATGGCAGCGATACGCTTGTACTGCGGGTACCAGTTGTTGAAGATGCTGGTGCCAAAGGGTGAGCCGTCGGTGGTAGTGTTGGGGTATTCGTCGACCAGCTCCTGCATCTCCTCCAGCGTGGCGTCGTGGAAAAAGACGTCGAGGAGATAGCTGGCCACCTCCGCTTCGGTAGTGATGTTTGACTGGAACAGCGCGAAGATCGTGCCTTCGTCTTCCTGGTCGCCGATGATAAATGGTACCTTGGCGTACTCGCCGTTCTCCAGCAGCACATCCGGGGACTTGGTCAACACGGTCCCATCTGGACGTGGCAGGTAGGACAATGCCACGGAAGTGTAGCTGAGGATGCCGGACACCGAGTTGGCTGCATTCAGGAAGGTCTCGTAGTCGAGGTCACGCAGGCAGGTCAGCGTGTCGTTCGCAGAGGAGCACCCGGCCGTATCGACCACTGTGTCATAGACGGTTTGTCCTTTGGGGCAATCCACCGGATCGGCGGGGACGATGCTGCCAGAGTCCATGATGGCGCCGCGAAAGAGTGGCGAGCCGTTGTAGGTGATGTCGCCGTCGTAGAGCGCCATCTGGTCAAACACAGAGATGGATCCAGCTGACTCGCCCCAGATCGTCACCTTGGACGGATCTCCCCCAAAGGCAGCGATATTGTCAGCCACCCATTCTAGTCCCAGACGCTGATCTAGGAGTCCCAGATTGGATGAGCCATCGGCCAGGATCTCCTTTCCGGGCAGGAACCCAAAGCCCCCGACGCGGTAGTTGACCGCCACGAAGACAATTGGCATATCCATCTTGATCGAGGCCTCCACCAAGGTCGCTCCGTCGTACATGCTAGTGCCGCCTAGTTCAAAGCCGCCGCCGAAGATCCAGAAGAGAACTGGAAGATTGGAGCTGGAATCGGTTCCCGTGGGGCGAACGATGTTCACCGTCAGACAGTCCTCGCCGGAGTCGGTGATTTCTTGGAACAGAGGAATATCCAGGGTATCCCCGATGATTGAGGTGAGGAGGTCTGATGGATCGGTAGAGAAGAAGAACTGTGGGCATGCCATTGCAGTGCCGGTCGCCTCGACGGTGCCCAATGCTGTCGAGATAGCCTGGGGAGGCTTCAATCTCAGCGCGCCTGTTGGAGCCTGGGCAAAAGGAATGCCATTGAAGCTTTCCACCGTGGCACCAGCTGCCCCGATAATGGTTGCAGAGGGCGAGGCAATGGTGACAGTGGGCGCGGACTCTCTCTTTGCCGGTGCCGCCCAGATGGTAGCTGGTAGCAGAGCGGCGAGGAGAATCGATGAGAGATGCCACATTTCGAACGGACTTGTTCAGAGGTTGCTGCTAGATTGACCTGAATGACTGAGTGGAAGATCATTTCTTCCTCGCGTTGATCAAGGCATCTTTTATATCTCACTTCATCCGAGGAAGTGGCAGCAATGAGTGCCAGTGATCACACGTGGGAGATCCCGACTGTCAATGAAAGGTACATACTACCCATTATTTACTGCGCAACACAGATTGCTTCTCCACCTTGACGGGGGTGAAACAAGCCCAAAATCGAACCACGAGACCGCAGAGATTGGATAGTACAGCGAGTCCTCCTCGGAGGATGGTTGATTTAGGAAATCATCCGTGGCTAGGTGATTTGAGATCAGTGGCTGGAAATGGCCCGAGTTCTTTGACACTATAGGATACCATCCCTGTATTGGCTGCTCCAGTATGTTCCTGCGTACAATGATGACAAGCGAGGCATCAAAACATCGTTGGCAGGTACAATATTCGGTCCACGTGGGCTGAATTGTCAGGCCTCATTCCAAAGTCCCAATTTCAGATCCTTGTTTATCCCCCAACTAGCATACCGTCTTTTCTCGGACGCACATGATTGTCTTAGATGTGGACCGAGGTGACTGTCTATGAACGGCGATGATCTTCTCGACCTATGGGTATAGAATAGACATTCGACCATTTGGACACGCTTGATCGACAGACAAGGACGGTTCCGTGTCTGTCTCTGGTCTTGATCCGAGGTTAGCAGGTGAATAATGTATTAGCTTTTGTCCCTCACCGTAGAATCCGGTCTATCTCCTGCCCCTCCCCAGAATGCCGAAACCCCGCATCGTTCCCCACGGGGCAAAGGCCGTACTGAAGGATCGAATCAATACTAATCCATCGAGGGGTACGAATACGAGCCGAGGATCGAGACTTGGCGTCTGATTAGTGCATCTTTTGATCTTGTGCGTGAGAAGGTATCGAGTGTTGAGTTGGATGAGGTGGAGGAGGAAGATTCCAAGAGCCTAAGAGGCAGGTACTATCACGTGTTTTTCGGAGCTATTTCACTATAAGTTAGCAGCCCACTTACTTTTGCTTACCAGGTGGGTAATATACAGAGAACAAGGAGTCTTTTCCAAGAAGGTAGTATGAAGACAGCCAGAAAACCAAGTTTCGATCGAGTATACAAAGCAATGAGACAAAATATAATAGATATCAAGTCTCTCTATTGTTGTTGTAGACTCCCCAGTATGCCGAGAACAGATCAAAAACACACCATAGAAGATAATATCAGGTCTTTATGAAGATCAAATGATGAGGCATCTTGTTGCCTGAGGCAGTAGCTGTTGCCTGAGGCAGTAGTTATTGCCTGAGGCCCTGAATCACCACTTTCTGTCCGCCCAAATAGGAAGGAGCCTCACTTCGACCTTCTGGCGTGGTAAAGCAAAGCAATTCCCAGCATATTCAAGGAGATTCCGTTCAAACATCCCATGGATTTGTTGTTTTGGTATGAGCGACTGTCTCTGAGGCCTGAGGCGTCTGTTTTCATTGATCAACAAACACAGCTGATCAGGAGAAGCGGCCAGCCTGCAAACAGTCTTTAGTTCTTATATTCCCTCTCCTTCCATCTCTCTCTACCACTTTCCTCACTCCCCCCCATCTCCTTTACTGACCAAATCCCTCCAAAAACCTCGGCTGGCGACGCGACAATGGTTCGACAGTTGCATATTCAGCCCACGAGGTATTTCTACGCGGTGGGCAACACGCCAGCCGTGTGTTTGACCCAGTCCTGTCCGCCAGACCATGACGCGGCGCTGCTCTTGCTTGGCTGTGGGGACGCTCGGAGTGTCCTTTTCACTGCCTATGCAGATCCAGGTGCTGGTACGTGTGGTTTCCCAAGGATGACTGGTTGCTAGTGATTGTTTCCTGCTGACGGGGCCTAGGAAAGCGAAACTTGGATATCACTTGTTGTGATATCGAGACCGAAATTCTAGGTATTTGGGACTCTCTACTGACGGAGAATCGCCAGGCTAATTGATCTCTCCTAGCTCGTAATATCGTCCTCTACACCCTCATCCTCAAAGATACCCATGACAGAACCGCTCGGAAGATTTGGAATATCTACTACCACATTTTTCTCGACAAGGACTCTCTAAAGCTGCTTCGGCGTCACGCTGCTGCTCTTGTGGAGGAGGGGGATACTCTGGAAGAATGGCACCAAGGCAAGTACGGAAAAATCATTCGATTCAGCGACAGTGGTACGTTTGCTCGGGTGCGACAGGCGTGGGAGTTCTACGCCATCAGATCGTCCGATAAGGACGCATTTGATGAGCGTCTGCACCAGCTTAAATCTGTGTTTGAGAAAGCCCGTAACATCCAGCGTCTGATCTCCGATGGGCAGGCCATCATTAATGCCGCGCGATCTGTCTCGCCTTGCTTGCCGTCCTCCATCGACCACCTGTCAGAACTTTACCGCTGGTATTGGGACAACGGTAATACCTTGGACGAACAGCCTCAGTCTTATAAAGAACTGAACCCCATGTTCGGAGCATTGGATAATCGTCTCATCGTTCATTACGGTACTGATCCTCTCTTGGGATACCACCTTTCCACTGCCTACACCCCCATCGAGGAAGGGTCTCCATTAGAGCCGGACGAGTCTCAGGCCCCCGAGCTCAGGGACGAGTACAGGGTGGCGTTTGATCAATTTCGCATCTATGCCGAGTCGTTCAGGGCCTTCTCCTCCAAACTAACGCTCCGCTTCGTCCAAGCGGATGCTCTGGCTCTTTGCCATACCCTGCAGCACCTTCGTGCGCACGGCGCAACAGACACGGCTCATTGGTACCGCGACAATTGGCACTATGAACCTTTCAACTTGGATTCTCCAGACTATGGTCCCCGAAATAGGACAGAGTCCCCAGCCCCGACATCCTTTGATGTTATCGACACGTCCAACCTGGTTGACCATCTTGGATGTATAAATGTCCTCGTTGCGACCAGTCCGCTTCTAAAGCGTAATTCCACATCTACTCTGCTCACTGAGCTGCTCGTATTTCACGAAGAGAACATCGATGATGGACTTCAGCGGCTCTTAGGTGGAAACTTGGCCACTGTTTCCCTTCTCCTCAGTCTCATGCCCATCCAGTATTGGACCGGCACTGCAGGGTCTGCCGCAGTCGACGAACTTGGCAAGTGGATCACGACCCCTACTCCCTCGCAGTCTCGTTACATTTTGAATTGGAAGGCCATCTTTGGAGGATCCTCAACGACCCATCAAAACTGCTTTCTCGAGTTTGATGGCAAGCCCTTGGCAGATTTGGTTTGGAAGCTTTACATTATCATGTTCGAGGACGAGTCTGAGGGCCCAGGACCCCAGGATCCAAAGGGAAACAAGAAGAAGTCATCAAAAGGTCTCGGTAGACACTCGGAGTTTTCCACACCAGCTACCTTTGCGTCCTTTCTTCGCGTATTGAAGACCCTCCAATTCGAAGAGTGGGAGATGTTTATTTCCCGCCTTTGCCAGCTCATCGAGCGCGATGCTACATCAAAACGAGCACAGAATTACAAAGAAGACTTGTATCTGCAACTGCATCTCCAAGACGTGAAATGCATGCCAAATTACAAGGTCGGGTTGTCCCAGTGGCAAGCTGAATATCACGCCTCTCCGTTATCTTGGAAGGAGCTGCCCTCAGCTGTCTGCGCCACCGTGGCCATTCCACACTCAAACGTGACCCTTTTTCAGGTCGGATCGCAGGCAGACTATGGGACCCCAATCTTGCAGGTTGTGCTTGCATCTCCACCCGGTTGGCCGAAGATATTTCAACACCATTTCGCCGGACCACAGATTGGCTTTGGCACTTTGACCGCTCAAGGCACTAGATTTACGGAAAACTATACGATTAAGGTGCAGAATGATCCAATGGGCTGGGATGGTACTGCACCATTGATCGTCTCCATCATGATTCCAACCTGGTTGGTACTTATATATCCCAGGCTGTCAGCTGAGATTTCAGTGAGACTTAGACCCAATACGGCCTTCGCTGAAAAGCTTGAGCAAAAGTTCGGCAAGTCTCTGAATCTATTCTCGTCTAGATTGTCCTATGGCGATGTATATATCACCAAACATCGACCGAACATGGAAGGAAACACCTCTATCGCACCACCAATCCTCCAGCACTACAGTCAGAAAGGATTTCAGCCAACTACTCTGGGATTCTACTACGTTCTGAACGAAAAGAACGAATCCATAGTCGGGGTTTCAAGTAGGCTTCGCATTCTTCCCTCCAAGGCGCAAGATATCTTTCGCAACAGAGCTGTTGTAGATATCAAAACCCCCTCGGCTTTCGAAACCACCGTCACATACCGCCCGGGTTTCTTCCACCGCACATGCTTTCCGATGCCAGTAAAGACAGCAGGAAGTAGCTCCACAGTCAAGCGCAAGGACGCCTATGTGCAATTTGAGGCGTCTGTTGCGACGTGGGACTGGCTGATGAAGTCTCCCGAGGCGGTATACCCGCTATCCTTGGGCGACAACATGCCAGTGATCCGGAGCTTGCATTATATAGCCCTAGACAAGATGCCCATTCTCGACCTCCGGGAAACAACCGAGACCGTCTGGATGGGCATTCATATGCGTGACATGTTCTCCGAAAGAGAGCACATTATACGCGAACCCGCGCTCAAGAATCGCGTACGGGTCAAGGAGCTACGGATCAACTTCAAAAACGGCTTGTTCCAGCTGTTCCTGCAGTACTCAGGAGTCAAGGTTGACCCGAGGCCCAAGTCATTCGTTCTCGTCCAACTGCCAGCGCGAGAGCGTCGGGTTTACATCTTCCCCACCGGTATCCGCCTGGACTTGACTGCCCAGACCATTGTCATGGACGCAGCTATAGTCCAAGTGGCTAGTCACAACGTGAAAGAACTAGAACCCCTGCTGAGCGGACTGAAAACCCGCACCCTTTACGGCGTGGAGGCGGACGAAGACGAAATTATTGTCTGGAAACATGCTCTCGTCGGTTTTGTCGAGCAGGCCCGCACATGGTCCCATCAGTCATCCTGCGAATACCTGAAATACGGCAAAATCCCCATCTCCCAGCTCCCGGGCAACCCGTTCATCTGCCACTGCGGCCAGGGTCGCTTCCCAGACGACTGGGAGCCCGAAGAGGCACCCAAATGGACCGAACTGAAGAAGTATGCCGTCCGCGCCGCCATTTCGCCGAGTTTCCCGGTCCCATTTGTGGAACGGTGTACGGATCGCGATGCAATAGTTTTCAGCAAATCCACCAGAAAGGATTCTGGGCCTTGCCCAGCCCTCAGTCCCGGTAATCTGGTGCCTATTCCTCCTCCCTTCCTGACGGAGACCGAGCTCAAGGAGATCAGCCAGGAGATCCGCGAGATGCACATGAAGATGGGGTCATGCTGGTCGTGTGGAACCCGGGACTTGGATGACGGGACTCCCCTGCTGACCTGCTCACGGTGCAAAATGGGACAGTACTGTTCTAAGGAGTGTCAGCGGACGGACTGGTTGTATGGAATGCATCGGAGGTTTTGCAGTGCATCGTCTATGTAGCTTAGTGGAGTCTATCCCGCAGCATTTGAAAAAAAAAAAAAAAAATTGTTTTCTATGGTATTACGCCTTCTCTTTCTCTTTTTCTTTGTCTTTCCCCCATCCGTTCCAACGTTCAAATTCGCCTGTATCCAAATCAAAAAGATCTAGCATCCTTCCCACGCTCTGATCGATCAGCTCCTCGACGGAGGCCGGCTTGATGTACAGCGCCGGTACGGGTGGGAAGATCACCGCCCCGCTCTGCGACACGGCCAGCATGTTGCGCAGATGGATATCACTCAGGGGGGTCTCGCGCGTGACGAGGACCAGACGGCGGCGCTCCTTGAGCATGACGTCTGCCGTGCGGGCGATCAGGTCGTCGCAGAAGCCACAGCTGATGGCCGCCAGGGTCTTCATGCTGCAGGGGACGACGAGCATGCCGTCTGTGCGAAAGGAGCCGCTCGCCACGGGGGCCGCCATGTCGTTGACGGCGTAGACGTGGTCTGCTAGCGCCTTGACGTTTGACGGGTGGTAGTCTGTTTCGTACTTGATGGTTGCCTCTGCCCACTTGCTTAGCACCAGGTGCGTTTCCACATTTAATCGCCGCAGCGCGATCAGCACCCTGATCCCCAGCAGCGCCCCTGTCGCGCCCGTCATGGCAACGACAATCTTCTTGCGGCGCGGTGCCGTGGGCACTTGCTCGCTGGGGGGTGTGGTGATGCTGGTTCTGAGCAGCGAGTCGAACATTTGAGAGAATCACAAAGGTCAAAATGAAGGTTATTGTAATGGTAGGGGGAAACCTTTCAGCGTAGATGAGATTCGTGATCAGTTCGATGGATTCCTTTTGTACTACTTGCCCTGCAGTGATAGTCTTTTTTTTTAAAAAAATATATCTTGCTATGCCTCCGAGGACCCGAGACCCCGAGCTCCCGAAGCCGTGATGAGCCGGACGGGACCCACAAGCTTATCCAGTTGCCAATGCGTCATTGAAGGAGATCATCTATCTGCAAGGTTCTTTTTTCTTGTTGTCTGTGAGACCTGGTACTTATTAAATTTGGAATCTAGGTCCATAGGGGCTTTTCTAGGAGGCCGTCTTCCAGAGAGAAATCGAATAATGGGACTAGCACGTATTTATTAGTGGGGGATAGATCTAAACTAGCATAGACGTACCGTTCATGATGGAGTCGAGATAGGTGACAGGCGATATATGGCTGAGATCAAAGAAAGTATTATTACTGGACAGACTTGAGAGTTAGAGAAGAAATGGATCCCTCGTAATGGTATGTGTGAGTGCCCACCTGTGTCCGAAATTGGGGGGAACATTCTCGCACTGCTGCAAGGGTGATGTCGCATTGAGATCGTCAGAGACCAGCCGTTGTGTTTGAACTGCTGTTGTTGTGGGCCTGCTTGGCAGGTGATGGGAGGTTGAGCTCTGCACAGCGTTTCGCAATGTAACCAAGGTCTTGATGTGTCTTTCTGATAACCATTGACTGTTCTCTTGCAAAGGGCGGCCGTCATCATTGGTAGCAGACTCGGCGCCCGAAAACACTTCGATCACCTTCTGTTGGGTGTCCAGACACAGAGGCTCATTGCGCGTCTCGTCCCAGATGCAGAGGAGAAGAGTAGAGCTTAGCACGGTGTGGACCATCGACCAGGTGCGTAGTGGAACCGTGCTGAGGGCTTGGAAATCAAGGAATGCTTTGGTTGCGTCTAGTAAGCTTTGCTTGGCTCTCGTTCGAAGACTAGCCTCAGGATCTGCGGCGGCACCAGCCGTGCTCTTGATTGCGGGGCGACATAATATGGATATCATAGAGGATATATGCATTTTTAAAGCAAGATGCTCGAGGTTCTGGTGGAGAGTTGTGCAGCTCCCACGATCTTGAAGATGGGCCTGTGCCCGGCTGTAAACTTCGTCAAGTTTGCTGAGAGCGTCAAGCGCTCGGCTGGCGTCTTGGAATTGCTGCTCTCCGCTTGTAATCTCTATGCCAAGGAAGCAGTTATAGCGCATGATCTCGACATAAGAAAGGTCAGAACATGTGGCGAAGGTTTGATCCAGATTCCAGCCTTTGGCTGAAGCAATCGGAGGGCGGTCATAGCATAAACTAAGAAGGCTGTCCTGCCAAATGATGGTGTTCCTAGACCCCGGTCAGCAACAAATAGCATGTGAAAATTCTCCATTGCCTTTGCTTTGCTTACCACAATGAGATTGCTTTCGACTTGACGGATTCGGGGAAGCTGGAAAAGCTCTTCTCTCTGTGTAAGCCTAATGCTTGGGCCAGGCGGACCGTAGTTCCCAGCAGGGCCCAGGCTGCGTCTGATTGCCCATTATTTTGTAAAGTGTTTCCAAGAATTAATAATGTTTGGACGATGTCTAGCGATGGCCGGAAAAGAAAGTTGGCTAACCGTAAGGCCTGAAAGGCTCGACGGGCTGCTCGATATTAGTACCTTGAACAAGGACCGTTGAAGGGAACAAAGAAAAAGCAGAAGCATACCGAGCTCCCGACAAACCTCTGAGCGTCGTGGATTTTCAAGATCCGAAAAATGAGCCCCAGAAGCCAGAGTCGCGAGTAAGAGACTAATCAGGCCGATGGACTTTTCATTCGCCCAACGCTCGGAGATGACCTGGGGATCTTGTATCTCACCGGCCGCATAAGCATTCAAATAGGCACACATGTCGGCTTCGAATCTGTCTATATCCACGAGGATCGGGTTGAATGGATGAGCTAGAGTACGATGAAAATGGAAATATCTGTCTGGTATCAGCCTCTCCCGTCCCAGTGGTCATCCACTTGATAGACAATCTGCTAACTTCAACACTTCATCACGCTGAGGTGCTACCTTGACGAGCTCTGACCAGCGATCTTGCGGCAGCTTGGCTTCCATGAAGGGATAAATGTTGTACGTATTCTGAAGACCCAGGACAGGGGCCAGTTCTTGAGCCATGGTCCCATCGCAACCCTGAGCTCGAAAACGAAGAATGGACACAAGTGAATTATCTCCGGAATAATTCACGTCTCTTTCTGGATTACTCCTAGGCGTGACAGCATCCCAATCTTGGTCCTGAACCCCCTGAACTCCCGCCTGGGGGGGGGATCTTTGTGCTTGATCTCGAGCTGGAGAAAGCAACCGGGAGCCTTCCAGCGGCCGTCTTTCACTCTCATTGCTCTGATCAACATCGTAGACGCAGATGTCCGGGTGGCCACGCTTCCGACACGTTCGACATGGCTGAGCGTTGTCACATTTGACCTTGCGCTGACGACACGGATAACACGCCCTGGCCTCTCGCTGTTGGCGTCTGAGCTTCAGCACTCGGTCGATCTGCTGGCGATCAACACTGGGCCTCGTCGAAGAGCGTGTAGGCATGTCGGACAGCGCGTTGTGAGTTGCGGCGATCAAAGCAAGGCAAGAACTGGAAACTCGAAGCTCTCGAGGGTGTTTCGGCTGTTGATGCCTGAGGCAGAGCGCAGGAGCTGCTGGTCACGTGGACTCCTCTCTCGGACAACCACCACGAACAACAACGCGACTTCCTTCGTCTTCCACTGCAATGAAATTCAGATGTGGCTCTACCTGTCCTCTCCAACTCCGTACGTAAGGGATGGATAGTTAGTCGATTTCAATGATCTCCAGACAGTCCCCATCCTCAGTCTCTATGCTTGAGATTCGCTGCGTTGATACAGCAGCAGATAGTGGCTATAAATCCGACCTGAACAAAGAGCCTAGTTCTAGGCAGTCTATTGGCTGTGTTTGAGGGTAGGCGTTCTTCAAGGTGACAGATCTGCAGAAACAGTACTACTCTCCTCCTTGGCTACTCAGCATTCCTGAAAGGCCTCTATGCTGACGGCGATGACAGGCCACCCACCTCCAGATGGCACCGGATATCACGGCTCCTGCCGTTGAAGCAATATGGAGTCCCACGGCTGCTTCTTCCAGATGATCGCCCACCTCCTGCCGGATTCTTACGTTGTACCAATTCCACTGCAGATAAGCAGGTCTGGCCGAGCCCCCGAGGCCCCGAAGTAATTGGTACGGGCGTGCTCCGAGCCTCCGAACTCATCACGAACGTATATTAATATAACATCCCAACCGGTAGAAGTGCCGATATCACTCTGCAAAAAGAGAAATAGAAGTCTTGCAATCAACGTCATGTCTACCGAAGCTCACCTCTGCTTCCGCTCCTTCGTGGAAGCCCTCAAGGCCGATAACGACCTGGTCGAAATAGACACCCCCATCGATCCCAACCTCGAAGCGGCCGCCATCACCCGCCGTGTGTGTGAAACAAACGATAAGGCGCCCCTGTTCAACAACCTGGTCGGCGCCCAGAATGGCTTGTTCCGCATCCTGGGCGCCCCCGGGGCCCTGCGCAAGTCGCCCGAGGAACGCTACGGCCGACTGGCCCGGCACCTGGGCCTTCCCCCGACGGCGACCATGCGTGAGATCCTGGACAAGATGCTACTGGCCAGTGAACTGCCCCCCGTGCCGCCTGTCGTGCTTGCCTCGGGCCCCTGCAAAGAGAACAGTCTGACGGGCGACGCAATCGATCTCACGCAGCTGCCTGTGCCACTCGTCCACCAGGCGGACGGAGGCAAGTACCTCCAAACGTACGGGATGCACATCGTACAATCGCCAGATGGCGAGTGGACCAACTGGTCGATCGCCCGCGCGATGGTCTCTGGCCCACGTCAGCTCACGGGGCTCGTCATCGAGCCCCAACACATCTGGCAGATCCGCGAGATGTGGAAGACGCTCGGCCGCGACGTCCCCTGGGCATTGGCCTTTGGTGTCCCCCCCGCGGCCATCATGGCATCCAGCATGCCCATCCCGGATGGCGTAACAGAGGCCGGATATGTGGGCGCGATGACCGGCCGCCCCTTGGACCTGGTCAAATGCGACACCAACGACCTGTACGTGCCTGCCACGGCCGAGATCATCCTCGAGGGCACCCTCTCCATCTCAGAGACGGGCCCTGAAGGCCCCTTTGGCGAAATGCACGGCTATGTCTTCCCTGACGATGTTCATTCCGGCCCACGATACACCGTCAACAAGATTACCTACCGGAACGGTGCCATTTTGCCCATGTCAGCGTGTGGAAGATTGACTGATGAGACAGTACTCCTCTCCATTCATTCCTTCCTCCCATCTTGGTTGATGATTGTTAATTGTTCATTTTCTAGCATACTTTGATCGGATCCCTCGCGGCCGCCGAGATACGCAAGCTCTGCCAACAGGCCGGTCTCCCCATCACTGACGCCTTCGCCCCCTTCGAGTCCCAAGTGACCTGGGTCGCACTGCGCGTTGACACCGCCCGCCTGCGTGAGATGCAGACCACCCCGGCGGCGTTCCGGCAGCGAGTCGGCGAGGTTGTCTTCCGCACTAAGGCCGGGATGATCATTCATCGCGTCGTCCTGGTCGGCGACGATATAGACGTCTACTCTGGTGCAGACGTGCTGTGGGCGTTTTCGACCCGCTGTCGCCCGGGCACGGACGAGACCTTCTTCGACGACGCCTCCATCCGTGGGTTCACCTTGATCCCGTACATGTCGCACGGTTCCGCGGATCCGCGCAAGGGAGGCAAAGTCGTTTCCGATGCCTTGTTGGCCGTCGAGTATACCGCCGGGAAGAACTGGGTGGCGGCTGACTTTGAGCATTCCTACCCGGAAGACATCAAGAAGAGGGTTTTGGCCAACTGGGATACATGGTTTAGTTGAAAATTACGATTTGTGCTTAGGAGAAGGTATCTCTATAGACTGAAGTCGGATATTATACAAGGGAGAGTGAGAAGGAAATCAAGAGAAGGGGAAGAGGGGAAGTTGCAGCAATTGTTTACCCCAGGCATCGTAAGATGTACAGAACAGAAACACCCAGTCAATTGATCAAGGAGGAAGACTCTACTCTATTACTTTCTATCTCTCAAGGCATACCGTGCCTTTCCTGTATTAGGGACGTATTGTTCCCCCTCCTTGGAAGCAGCCACCTTCTTGTCATCGGTCTCCTTCTTCTCCTCCTCGCTCAGATCTTCCCACACCTTCTTTGGCAAATATCGCTTGCGTGAGCCATCTTCCTGTTTCGCTGTACCGCTTCCCTCGCGCGTCTGCCAGTCTTCTTCTGTCCAGTTGTCCAGATCCTTCTGGTTCGCATTCTTGTCGTCTTTGGAGGTTGTGTAGCCGCCGCCGCGTTTCTTGTATTCAGCAGCAGTTAACTGGGCCTAGGCATCATATAATTCGTTAAAAGGCTTCGTTTGGGTACTATTTTTAATGAGATAGAATCACCTTTCGTGCAGACCATTGGCCGGGCTTTCCTCCCTTGTCGCCTTCGTGGATCTCCTCTTTGACTTGTTCGCGAAGTTTAGGGTCTGTATAGGACATGATGAGATACAATTAGTTGATACGACCAGATTATAGGAATATGTCGAGAAGAAAGAAAGGTGACTCGGTGTCTAGGTACTAGGTATATGTAGATGGTTGTAGTATATCCATGATGTCATTCAAGGTCGAGAAAATAACCTGAATTATTGATAGAATTAAGGTTCATCTGAGATCAAAATAAAGATCGTCATATCAAACCAACTGGCATTTCATTGGAGGCTTTATTGAAGAAGACTGAGTTGTTGTTATATGATTGCTGGTAATTGTGAGTAGTTGGAATCGTAAAAACTAATTGTTACTACTGGCAATTGCTGATTTACTATTCAGCCTAATGACTCATGTCTCTGCCATCTTTTTTATACACATTCTATTTCTTCCTTCTCTCTTTCTTTTTTCCTTCCTCTCTCTGTCTGTCTGATATTATTTAATCATAATGACCTCCATCTCACCCGATTCCCTCCCCCGCTTCACCTCCATCGTCTCGACGGCCTTCTCCTCTGCGGCCTTTATCACTGCCAATCTTTCCGAGTGTCTTTCCATCCCACCATCACAAATCACCCTCGCCCATCTTCGTGAATATCTTGCTCCTGTGATCGTCCGATCAGCAGAGGACGGTGCTCTTCTTTTTCAGGCTGGGGACTGGTCTGCTGTCTCATTATGGCAGAGACACTCCACAACACCAACACCAACAACAACTAAACTTAACCCCCTTCGAGAAGAGTACAAAAGGAAGATCGCAGCAGTAAAGAACAAATATCTACCGCCCACACCCTCATTCTATTATTATCTCGACTTTCTCGCCCGAAACCCAGACGCACCACGTACCCCGGGCGCCGTGTCCGCAGTGATCGAAGCCGGGTTGGAGCGGGCAAGACGAGAAGACTGTCCTGCCTGGCTAGAAGCAGTAGATCAGCATGTCGTCAAGATATACGAGCATTTCGGCTTCCGGCTTGTCGAGGAGGTGGTTGTCGGGGCTGGACGGTTTGATGCGCGGGGGGGGTTAGAAGACGGGGGGTGTGGTGTTTCTTTGTATGCGATGATATGGTTGCCTTAGCATACTTTATATCAATCTAAGCTATGTATCAATTATGAAATAATATATAAAAACTGCGCATTCACACTACAGATGTATTCTAATTATTGAGATACTCGCTGATACGCCTCTTCTGGCTGTGATCATGGCTATGCTCATGGTTATGGCCATTTTCATGCTCATCAACATCCTCAGGCCAGTCTTCCCATCCGTCCTCCCAAATCGCAGTCAGCTTTCTCTCCGTCTCCTTCCTCGACAGCCTTTGTCTCATCACGCCCTCCCAAGTCTTCATCTCGGAATTGTCCAACAGACACTCGTCCATGAACTTGGAGATGAGCGGCATGTTGATATCGCTGCCGATGAAGACGATCTCCTGTCTTCTGTCACCCCATTCACCCTGGAAATCATCCTGGATGGATTTTACCACATCTGCATCGTCGGGCCACTCGTCGCAGTCAACCTCTGTGAACCACGGCCCGCCACAGCCCACAGTGAGCATCCCACCGGCTTGGCTCCATTCGCCGAATTGAAAGGAACGGGTGGCGAGCCAGAAAAAGCCCTTGGAGCGTAGAACAGTCGAAAACGCCGGGTGGGAGCGTTTATTCGCGAGGATTTTTTCGGGCGGCGGTTGTTCAAAGTCTTCAATACTCATCTCGCTGCCGTCCACACTCATGCTATCGTCACTGTCACTGTTTTCTTCTCCTTCTCCTTCTTCTTCTTCCTCATCCTCTTCTTTATTTTGGAGAAGAATAAATTTGTCGTGTAGAAGAGTGAAGAGACGCCGGGGATGGAATGGTCGACGGGCTGTATACACGAAATTATTGATTCCATACCTTACATCATTAGCTTTACAATCATAGCAGTGTCGAGCAGAGATAAGAAGAGAATATTACTCTAATGTTTCAGGCTTGGGCGTCATCTTTTTCCCACTCGGTGTATTCATGAGGGTCATCTCATGTAGGGACCGTAACCAGCCCGCCCCCGAGGCAGCCTTGAGGAAATCAAAGCGGTTGGTGCCGATGATCTCACGCACGTCGACGCGCGAATAGCTACACTCGATCAACCTGGCGGTCGGGTTGAGCAGGCCGATGAGCTCATGGATGCGTTTCCGGGTGTCTGCGTCGACAGTTTCGATCTTATTCAAGACCAATACGTCGGCGAACTCGATCTGGTCGACCAGCAGGTCGGAGATGGTCCGTTCGTCTTCGGGGATGACCGCATCGGCGCCGTATCGATCGGATAGGAAATCGGCAGTGTCCAGGTTCGAGAGCACATTGAACGCATCGATCACGGTCACCGTCGTGTCGAGGCGGGCGATGGTATGCAGACCTCCTAGATTGTTGCTACCTCGGTTAACGACAGTCTCTAGAACAGCTAAACCGTATATGTTTCTTACATCTCGGTGAGAATTTCTTCCTCCTCCTCGTCAGCGGCAACCATCGCCGCGCTAAACTCCGCCGTGAACGTCTCGGCCACCTGCATCGGCTCGCTGATGCCTGTACTCTCAATCACGACATATTCCACCTCTTCCTGTTTCGTCAACCGAGCCAGCTCGGCGAGCAGGTCTCCACGGAGAGTGCAGCAGATACACCCGTTCTGCAACTGGATAAGTTTCTCTTTCGTCTGGGAGATGTGGTGGTTCGTTATCAGCGCAGCATCGATATTAAGTCTTCACGTCAGTAAGAGTGCCATTGATTAAGATGGATCAACAGTTTCAACGCAAGACCTACTTGCTCATATCATTGACGATGACGGCAATCCGGAGTCCATGATCGGGCGATTTGAGAATATGTTCGAGTAGAGTGGTTTTCCCACTCCCCTGAATGAATCATCAGTAAACTAGAATACAAGGAAGACTGAATACCCAAGAGAAAGAGAGGAGAGAGAAGAACTTGTACCAGAAAGCCAGAGAGGAGAGTCACGGGGAGTTGGCGGGCCGGTTTGCCTGAGGCAGCCATATCAAAGCAATTGCAGACGTTCCTGTTCCTTTGTAGTCACTGGCAACTCTCTGCACACGAACAAGATGAGGGAAATGGAATAGGAGAAAAAAGAGACCATAGCAACCTCAGGGATTCCATTCTATCCTTTATAGTTCTGTCTCCAAGGTATGACTATACAATGGATGCTATTGGCCGCCCAAGGTCCTCGCCTTCAAAGGTACTCAACTGGGCAGCATATTCAGGTACCTAGGGAGCTGGTATTAAGAATGTTGCAGATATAACTGGCTTATGAGATATACTAATGCCTATCAGTTCTAGACGTCGAGATTCCCTGTGGTTGTTCAGTATCAAGAGGTTACCTGGTAAGTCGAGCACGAGTGAACAGCTTCTTGCTTTGAGAAAACGAGATCAAAACTAATGAATCATATTTCGACATATAAATCATGAAGAAGAAACAGTTCAAAGAGGCCCCTTCATTGAAATATATTATATCTACTAATGACTAGCGAGCAACAATACTCCAACTGGTCAGAAAAGGCTATATCTGTCGTTGTCGCATATCCACGAGCAACCGAATGGCTTTTAAAAGTCCTCTATATTTACAGTATACAGCTCATCTGGAAATACTCCACCTGGAGAATGATGGCGTGGGATAGGCTTGCGTTGGCGCCGAGATTGTCAAGGGGAACGACATCCCTGCCACTGTTCTGTTTCACGATCTGCACAGAGTCAGAGACAGGGCTCAATAACTGCAGGAACTTCATATCAAGGCCAATCCGTGAGATAAGGAACAGAATATGTGATATAATTAGAAGGCCATGACTCGTTGAAGCAGCAAGGCGACTTATAATACACTAAGTACCATCTTTCCTGTCAACGCCATCCCCCATCCTCTTTTTTTCTCTTCTTCTAGGAACTTAATTAACTTCTGATATGACTTGCTCTAACTGTACGAATTCGAGTTCGACATCCCCGGATCTGGTAGGATGGGTCGACGAAAACTCCGGCCGCGGTACGCTGAGTCTGGTCACCACCTGTCTCTTCACCATCTTCCTCTGCACATGGGTCGTGATCCATCCGAGAGTTGACGCGAACGTCCGGCGCGCAACGCAGCATAAACTGGTGCTGTTCGTCAAGGCCGTGCTGGCGCCCGAATTCATCGCCGTCGAAGCGCTGCAGGAATGGGCCCAGTGTCGACGCATGGTACGCGAACTCACAACAACAGCAGCAGCAGCAGCAAAAGAACAAAAAGCGATGGGATGGCGAGGAATAAAAAGAGGAGGAAGAAGAAGCAAACCACACGGCGTCACCGGCGATGGTTGTCTCCTCCAGCCCATCCAGGCGTTCTACATCAGCATGCTAGCCCTACGGTATCGGACGGTCAGGGGGGGAGACCGAGTTCTCTGGCCGAACCAGTACATCTGGCTCCTAGAACAGCAACTGGTGACATGGGCCGAATGTGAAGCCAGCTGGGGACTAGCCGAGGAGCAGATCCGCGACAAGAGCAAGGCAGACAACGCGACCAAGCTGCTTGCCCTGGCGCAGGTGCTGTGGTTTGTGGCCGAGTGCATCATGCGGCCGGTCCATCGCCTGCCGCTCTCGCAGCTCGAGGCTATGACACTAGGGTACATCCCTCTGTTTGCCGTCACGTATTTCTTCTGGTGGGCGAAGCCAAAGGATATCCGCACCCCGTCCGTTGTCGACCTCCCGCCCATGTCGGCCGAGCAGTGGGCGGTCTTTGACTCGATGGCCATCAGCAACAAGTTCGACAACGAGGGCCTCCCAGAGCAGATTACCTGGAAGAGCATCTGGTATCTGACGCCGCGGGTGTTTGAAAAGGAAGAACAGGACGCTGCTGCAATAGCGGTGGCCAGTAGCGGTGGGAAATCATCACCATCGTCACCATCATCATCTTCTTCTTCTAGGATACCATCATCTCTGCCCAAACAGACCGTCCTGTCCCATTGGGATCCGCTTTTGTACCGCTCAAAGCTGATATGGCCGCTGACCTGTCTCTTCGGAGCATCCTGTGGCGCCCTGCACCTCGTCGCCTGGGACACGGTCTTCCCCACGGCCATGGAGGCGTGGCTGTGGCGCGTGTCAGCGTTTGTTTCTATTGTCTCCATGTTGGTCTTTATGCATTTCGAAAAGGTCATCCTTCGCTGGGGCGGACCCTTGACCATCCTCAGCCTTGTCTCGCCGGCGCTCTATCTGCTCAGCCGGCTGGTCATGATGGTCGAGGTCTTTGTTGCTCTCAGAGCGGAAGAGCTGGCGATTCACGACACATACCAGGTGTCAACATATTGGGTCCATCTGTTATAATTCACAATTTGCTGAAATTCATATATATTTGCTTATATGTAAAGAAAGAAGAAAAAAATTCAAAAATATACATCTATGAGCTTGTATCATCACATCATCAAGAGAGTTTGCTCAGCTGGTAAAGAATGGGTCCGTCGATTCGAACGACCGCATGACTGCCATGGTAACGATGGGGTAACCCATTACTACATCATGTAGGCCTGTCTTGAGAATCTCCTCGCGGATGACACCATGGTCGGTACGCCATTCCATGACAGACCCGGCCGCACCAAGATCAATCTTGGACTCGAGCTTCCTCATCTCCAGGTCCTCGTAGCTGATCCCCGCGGGTACAGATGCATTCACCGCGTGCCAGAAGACCATTGGCGTATGGTGCCAGGGGATGTCGTAGTCGTCTTCGGCATGGATGATGGTGAGGCGATACTTTTCGGCATTCGCTTCATGGGCTCGCACATACTGGGCGATCCGGTCTTTGGTCAACCACTTGTCGCGGATAAAGCGATGCAGATAATTGAACAGCAGCGGAAACCTAGCCAGCGGCGACAGGATGGGAATCGTTCCGGCAACGCGGTACGTGGAAACGAGAGTGGGCACATCGACAAAGGGGGCAACCAGAACTATCCCCGCGAGGGTGACAGGGGGGAACTGCAATGCCAGATGGTTGGCGACGGCCACGCTCACGGCAGTCCCCATCGACTGCCCGAAGATCAGGATCCGCGAGGGCGGGATCCCCGCCACGTTCATGGCCCAGTCAAGCACCGTCATTGCATCCAGGATCAGCCCGCTTTCCGAGGGGATTCCCGTGCTGCGTCCAAAGCCGCGGTAGTCAAACGTAAGAACGTGGATTTTCCCTGGCTGCCCGGCGGACAGCGCGCGGTAGTTGGGCACCCGATAGCCTGAACCCACGGTGCCCCCGGCTCCATGCATGTGAATTACCAGTCGAGCATCGGGATCATCACGCAGTAGTCGGAAGGCGTGGCGGGAGGTGATATCGGGGACAAAGCCCACCGGCTCCGCGACCAGTTCGAGCTCATGTTTGCGATAGAGCTCAATCGGCAAGACATGCCACGCGTACAGCCGCTCGCCGTCGGCCGTTCGGAGAGAGAACGGTGTGACTTGGTTGCGAAGAAAGCCAAATGTTTCTGGCACATTCAGATCCTTAAACCAGGTCATCTGGATAGAATGTAAATAAACCACATGCGACTGGAAGCTGGCGGTCGTGAGCAGGCCGAGCAGGGCCGCGTACAATGCGACCGAGATGGCTACTGAGACCGACGCATACTTGACGACCGAGGCGAGCAAACCGGCCATTATGAGCTCGAGCGAGCGTAAGAAGGAGGGATAGAGAGAAGAACAAAGGGAGAGTTGAAGCTGGCGGGGAGAGACGAAGAGGACTTGATTCGAAACGGACGCGTTGCAGCGGCTAACCTACCAATCAGCATCGTATATATCAGCATGGGTTGGATAGAACTTGACTTTGGCGGTTGAAGAAAGTCATCTTCTTTTCCTAGATGACTGTCTGGTACTGAAGACGACAGGAAGGCTCAAACCGTTGAAGAAGGAAGGATGAATGACAGATTGGGGGAGTGATGCTCAGGCTAATAACAACCTTCTATAAAGGGAATCTAGTCAATAATCACATGATACCATATGGTCACATGATGTCACATGATATTAGTCATGTGATTTATACTGTAATATAATAATATTTATCATTAAATATGGAAAAGGTGAGTATGGATTATTTATATCTAACATTCTCTGCTATTGAGTATTTGCGCAGTAAAGACTCGCTCTTGAGAATGTTGGCGTGTCTTAAGGAGCCTGGTTCAGGCAGAACATATTTCCAGATACGTATAGAGTACAATGGTCAATCTATGTGAAGGAATTAGATTCTATTATAAAGATATATGATTATCTGCTCTTAGCTAGAGTAACTGTATTGTAATCTAGATGTCTATAGTAAGAACAGTCTATCCAGGTCTCTAATTTCTATATATATATGGAGTGAGTACCTGCTGTACTACATCGGATAGCAAACAGGCATATGCATCTCGATGAGTCAGTTATAACCCCTCATCACACCACGAGGCACTAGAAGAGATAAATAACCTGGAAGAAGCACACATACCGTAAGAAAAATCAGAACAAGTATTCAACAAAATGTCCGTCCAGTCTGTCTCCATCTCATCCTCTCACACATTCAGCAAACCACCCGTCAGCGCCATCACGCTGGTCACCAACCGCGGCGTCCAGGGCGACTGCCACTTCGGTGAGACGGTCCAGCACCAGTCCAGACTGCACATCAAACCGGCGCCGACGAATCTGCGCCAGGTGCATCTCATCCCCATCGAGACGCTGGAGAAGATCGACCAGGCGGCGGGGAAGGTGGTCGCGGGCTCGTTGGGCGAGAACATCACCACGCGGGGCCTCGATCTCGTTCACTTGAGTCGCGGCACGGAGCTGCACTTCAAAACTACCACGAGCAATCAAGTAGCCGCCGTCGTCGTGCTCACCGGGCTGCGGAACCCGTGTCCGCAGATCGACAAGTTCCAGACCGGGCTGAAGGAACGGTTCGTCGTGCGCGACGCCCAGCGCAACATCATCGGCAGGCTGGCCGGTGTCATGGGTGTCGTCAAGCAGGGTGGGATCGTCACGCCGGGCATGAAGATTGTGGTTGTCAAGCCGGCTGTCGAGGAGAAGCTTGAGGTTGTCTGAAGTTTTCTTTTTTCTTCAAGAAAAAAAAAAAAAAAAAAAAAAATCTTTAATGGAATTTCATTCATGGGGAAAAAAAACCACCATGCATGTTTAATTGCCAGTCTTTCAAGTCAAAATGACCCTCCCGGAGTAGACTCTCCTCGCCATCCCAGACAAACACGTACGCCAGCACCATAGACCCATTATTGTCCGTAGTCGCTTCACCCACCTCGATCCGATACATCTCCGTCTCGTAGGCAGCTAGTCGGCGCAGCTCTGCCAGCGACCGGAATGGATATGCCATCCCGTGAATGGCCTCGGCGGAGGACTCGTCGCGCAGTAAAACGGGATACTCGCCCCAAAGCTTGGCGCGGAAGCCGTGAACCGTCGCTGGATGCAGCTCAGGGCGTGAGGATACGCCGAGCACGCGGGCGAGGGTGTGCGGGTCCATCAAGGTACCGTAGAAGAAGCAGTGGACGATTCTTCGCCGATCATATAGCTCCTCCATCTCAGGCAGTGCCTTTCATCTAGAGAAAAAAAGTTGATAGTATCATGTGCACATCATGTGCACATGATGCAATAATTCAATCGTTCCATGGTACAGATTAATCATGTCATATCCGGCAACCACCGGAACAACTCCACCTTCCATGAGTCTTGCACGCTCAGCCGGCGGTCGTCATTATACATGCTTCGGATGGCGGGGATGGAGAGCGCCTCGTTCATGGACAGCTTGTAGATGCGGTAGTGCTGGAGGATGGTGTGGCCCGACGGCTGCGCAACCTCCACCGAAAACACGTCCGGGGCACAGTCGTCCGCCGCGGCGGCGGCAACGCTGATCAGCGAGCAGGTGTAGACGTGCACGTAAAAGGCAATGTAGTGCAGCGACCCGTGGTGATCGTCTGCTGCGTGGTATAGGCGGAAGAGCTTGAAGAAGACCTTGGCGTGCTGCAGGCGGGTCTCTTCATTGATTTGATTGTTACGGGCGTAGTCGGCCATGATTCTCCTCTGCTGGCTTGGCGTGACAGAGGTGATTCTGTTGCTGTGGCGCCACGGCCAGTCCGGGACCAGGCTGGCGATGAGGCCGCCGGAGATGAAAAGCGCCTTCAGACGGGGCAGGCGCGGCAGCGCGTAGGCCCGCAGAACCTGGAACGAGGCCTCGGTTGCCGGCACCATGAGCTCTTCGAGGTCGGGAAAGGCGTCGGCAATTGCCTCGACCAGCTCGGCCACGGATTGCTGCGTGTTGCGCGGCAGATCCGGGGTGCCGCCGAGACAGAGCGAGCGCATCGGCGTCCGGGTGCGATTCTGGATGTAGCGCAGAATGCGCGCCGGGCTGCTGACGGAGTGCATCAGTGCCTCCCTCACGAAGAGCTCTCGCAGGGCATAATTCTTGTCCAGGACGAGCAGCAGGTGGTCCGCCATGTCCTCCGTCAGGATGGCGACGACAAACCGCGTGATGTTGGTCGCCTTGGCGAGGCATGGCATCATGAGGGCGGCCTGAATCTCCAAGCCGTGGGACCAGGCGACGGGCGAATTGTCGATTTCCAGCGACTGCAACGCCGTCAGGTCCAGCATGCGAGAGAGATAATCCGGGTCGTTGGCAAACACTCCGTCGTCCAAAAGGGTCGGTAAGAACCCCCAACCGAGCGACAGGTCCCGGATCCGAAGGGCCGGGAGGCCATGCTCCCGTGCCTCTTCCTCGTACGCCGCGACAAGCTGTGCAAGATGAGCCCGGTGGTGTGGGCTATTCTCGCAGAAAGTGGACAGGCCGAGCGATTCGAGCTCCGGACATGCGACAAGCACCCGTGCCAGGTCGCCAATCAAGGTAGGCGAGTAGTCCGGTATATGAGCGATGTTCAGCGTCCGCAGGTTCCGGAAGCGCGGGACCTTGGTGTCGTACAACCACGGGTGAAAGGAGGCATGGCGCAGCCGTGGGCAGCGTTCAACAAGCATCGCGGGGAGGTCAGGAGCATCGCCGAATCGCTTTTTCGCCGAGTAGGTGGCCGAAGCAATACAATTGCTCAGCTCCACGGATATCCTAAACACACCGCCAAATCAGACGAAGGCGAAATAAACCAGTTAATCTGCATCTTTTTTTTTTCCCTATCATTTCTTTTTCCCCAGGGGCCCGTACTCGATTGACCGAAGGCCCTGCATCTTGGCGAGCATCACAAAGACCGCGTGTGTGGTTTCAGCACTCTCATTCTCACTAATCTGCATGTACCGACCCAACGTCAAGTGTCTCGTATAGCACAGGCGGGATTTAACCGGCAGCTGCGAGAGGATTCGCAGCACCCGGAGCGTGATGTGTTGCACGTAGACATCGCGATAGAGAATCGGAGTGCACAGGGCGTGGAAGTACTTGGAAACGCGGCAGACGGCCGCCAGACTTGGTGTGGCGTTAACATGGCCAAAGACAACCAGATACACTTCATTCGGCAGCGCCGTGGACATTGTGGTGCTGGTGGTGGTGATGCTGGTGGTGGTGTTTCTGCTGGTGCGTCTGCCAGCGCCGGCCCGGCGCGGCCAACCGCAGTTCCCAGCGGGGGTCTGTGAACAGCTGCGAGGCCCTGGGCGAGAAAACAGAAGAGAACATGAAGAATCCACAGGCGCGGTTGAGATTGCTGGGGTGGAAGGTGAGGTGTAAGTTTACGTGACGTTTGACTATTTTCTTGTTTTGTGGGAGGTTCGGCAATTCATCATGTGACTGAGGGGTCATGTGGTAATAATAGAATCCTCCCTCATTCAGGGGCAGGACAGTGCATTAAGCATACTCCTATTCGTCTGGAATCACCTTCGGTCTAAAGAGTCTCTACATGAAGAATACGATAGAAAGCAACCAAGTCACTGCCGAGTCTCTCAGTCCATTCATTGGTCTTGTTATCTGCAACGAGAACGGTAAAGAGAAAGCATATCGTGATGACAGGCCAGCGAGACTAATAAAATAGACGAGAGAGGAGTGACCGCCATGTCCAGACTTGTCTTCTGTTGACTAGAAATCCAATCCCGGCGGCCCTGTTACCGATGTCGATCCGGCTTGTCGTCGAGGCACGGTGAAAGAAAGTCGACAGATTGGAAGTCGGTCTGCAAGCTAGGAAGAGAGGGTTAGTGAGGCAGTGCCGTACAGAGAGCAACACAACACATACCTTTTATTAAGTGCGGCTCATAGCAAGGGCAGCGCGCTTAGCCATTTCCAAAGCCGCACACTTGTTCACATAATAAACCATCACACTCTGGTCTTCGGCGTTCGGTTCGTTGCCGTGGAGCACGACGTAACGACGGGTGAGCTCATCATCACCGTGCAACCAGTCGGGAGGAGTGAGCCGCACAGCCTTTGTCATGGAGCGGGCCAGGTACAGCAGGAGGTCTCGGTCCAGTGCCTTGGCCATGCCTCCGTCGAGAACGAGGCCCTCCATGGACTGACACTGGCGCAGAAGACGCAGGAGGTCAGTTGCTTCGATTCCTGGGGTTTCAGAATCAACGACGAGAAGCTTCAGAAGGGGGCAGTTGATAGCCAGGTGTTCCCACACCTCCAGTGAAATGGATTTACCCTTGAAGACAAACGCCGTCAGCGTGGGGGGGAGGAGGTTCTGGAAGGACTGGATGGTCTCGATGGCAATGTCGGGGAGAGCAATGTGAACCTCCTTCAGCTTGGGAAAGGAGATCTGATTCAATTCGGCGATGACACCTTCATCCCGAGGTCCGGTACGGATGACGCGGAGGTTCGCTGCGTATATGTGGCGGCGGTCTGGCTGGACATGCAGCAAGGCTTTGGTGGGCACCGCCTTCCAGAGGAAAGCCAGGCCCATGTTGAAGAAGGTGGAGTTGACGCGAATCGCGGCCGAAAGGGATTTCTTGTCGTCCACGTGTGAGAGGATCTGATGGACCAACTCGGGGATCTGCAGCGCCTTCGACGCCATGTTGGCGTATCTGCTTGAAAAGAAGACAGAGAGAGAGGGGGATAGAGAAGATGGGAGAGAGGATGAGAAGGGGAAGACAGAGAGAAGAGAGGGGAGAGATGTGATTTTCTTTTATGTGTGTTGACGACTAAGCAGCACTGGGTGGTGAGGGCTTCAGCATCAGTAATGAGAAACTTCATCTCAGCCTTTGACAGGCCTTACATTCCTGTTCTACAGTGAAAGCAGGACTGGTGAGGCATAGAATTTAGTTATAGAAATTACTATAGTTTATTGCTGAAATGATGGGGTTGTCTACATGGTTACTAGATCTCCTGTCATTAATTTTGACAGGTTGTGAAATATTCATAGAGGCAGTAGCCTGACCATTGAGGCAAGAGTTTAGACTGATCAAGTTCCAGTAAGTACTGTACTCTACTGTACTTATCACAGTATCCTCAGTGCACTATTATAGGGACAGTATACTAAGTATACAGACAGTATAACTACTAAGTATACAGAGAGTATACTAAGTATATATATAAAAAATTATATAGATATATACAGAAAATATATAGATAATATCTAGACAGATAGACAATAGACAGATAGACAGACAGTTATTCATATCTCTAAATAGTATACCTAGTACCCAGAACAAGACAGAACAACTCAACGTTATCAGATTAAATCAGGTACTCCGTAGTACACTGTCACTGCAGATCTCCCGCAACGCAGAACAATACATAGTACAGAGTACTGCATACATACGGAGTATGTACTAGGCAGGTAGTCCGCTACCAAGTAAGGTGAAATCCCCGATCCGAGCCCCGAGACTCCGGTCCGTGACGGACATACCGCGGACAGAAACCCACAGGCTCAGCTGACGTGGGGATCGGGTCGGATACGGACGTGGAATCGGAAGCCCCACAGCCACCACCTCTTTGAACTTTCAGGTTGTCTGTCCTCTGTCCTCTGTCAGGTACTCCGTCGGTACCTCCTGTACATCCCCACTCCCCACGCTGTGGATTTCTAAGCTGCATCAGTCCCACGCGGTAGACTTAGTACTATCGATAGACTTAATCCACTATGTCTATGTCTATGTACATATACTATGTCTATTACATAGTTATACTATGTCTATTACATATACTATGTCGTACATATACTATGTCTATGTACAGGCCAGACACTTATCGGCGCCAGAAGTAGCTCCATCGGGAACAGAACTTAGCCGAGCCCTTCAATCCAGACAGCCAAACCAAATCCAGATGCATGCAGCCGCCCCCAAGAGGGAAAACGCAGCAAATAGGCGGCTTTGATTCGACGGAAATGCATCGAGTGGGGGCGTTGGATCATTAAAGGGGGAGGCGCTGGGATTGTGGAGGATCGGAGCTAGATTTGAAACTGTCACTCCATACTCCATCACGGCATCTTCTTTACCAACTTAGAAATGAGCATGGGCCTATTCAAGACTTGGAATATACTTTGGATGGGTCTGGGGTAACCTGGGGTATGCAGCGGATATACCAAGTAGTTACTAACTAGTAGCTAAAGTGACTGGAAAGTTGGAAGAACTACGATGGGAGGCTTGTGCAAGTATACCAGTAGTAAGTAACTCATCATACATTAATTACATGAGAAAGAAAAAACAAAAAAAGGAGAAAACTAATGCCAGTTCTTGCCCTTCCACTGCAGGATGATGGTGGGAATGACACTGACGCCCACCATGAGAGCAATGGCAACACCGGCACCGCCGGCAAAGCCGACGGTGTCGAACATCTGGGGGAACCAGAAGGGGCCGATGAAGCCCCACACCTGACGGACAAAGGTGATGAAGACACCGACACTCGCCGCCTGCGGGCGGTAGCAGTCGACGGCGTAGGTGACGTTGATGGTGGTGACAATCTGGTTGCCAGCGGCGGCGATGGCGGCACCAACGGCCGGGGTGACGTTCCAGTGGGCGCCGGCGTTCTTGATCTGGATGGCAAACACGACAACACCGCAGATGGTCAGGGCGTGGCCGATGTAGGCGAGCCACAGACGGTGTTCACGGGGCGGGGCGACCCCGTGCTTGCGCTCGCTCATGGCCATCCAGCGGTCGGAGATGAGCCCACCAACCTGCTCACCGAGCACGGAACCAAGGATGACAGCGATGAACTGCAGACCAACCTCCTGCGTGTCCAAGCCGAACATGACCGGGTACAGCTGGGGGATCTCGACGGTGACCATGATGGAACCCCACAGGAAGATCATGGCGTACGCGGCGGCGGGGATCATCACGCACGGCTTGGCGGCCAGGGTGAGCGGCTCAACAAAGTCGAACCAGGTCAAGGGGGTGGAGTCGATGCGGCCGAACTTGAAGTATTCACGCTTGATGGCTCCGGTAGGCTGCTGGGTCTGGACAACGCCGGTACCCTTGCGCATGTAGAGAGTCTCCGCACCGAAGGCGAAGTAGACGATGAGTTGGATGGCGTGGACCTAGACCGTTAGAGAGAGACAAAGACATTGAATATTTAGTGTGGTACATACGACAGCCATGATGTAGTAGATCCAGCGGTAACCGACGCGCTGGGCGACAAAACCCATCAGGAAGGGGGCCGAGGGAACACCGAGGGTGACCATGAGGGTCCAGTAACCCATGCAGCGAGCACGGTCCTTCTTGAAGAACATCTCGGCGACGACGGCGCTACCGATGGCAGCCGGGGGGCAGATGAACCAGGCGGCGATGGCACGGCACAAGCCCATGGTGGCATAGGAGTAGCTGTTGGCACAACCGATTTCGGCGACCAGGGCGCAGATGAGGGAGATGAGGAAGATGGGACGGCGACCGAAGCGGTTGGCCAACGGACGCCAGAACAGCGGAGCGCCACCCAGGATGGCGATGACGAGGGAGGTCAGGTAACTGGCGCGCTGCAGACTGACGCCGAGGTCCAGGTGGATGTTCTCAAAGGCAGCCATGATACAGGCGGCCGTGAAGGTACCCATCATGGCGTGGAAGGCCACCAAGGCCAGATTCACACCTTTCTAGACGACATTAGAAACAGGACATCGAATATCAGAATAACCAGAAGAAAATAAAAGACTCACCTTCCATGACGGCCAGTTGTACGGATCCGCATCATCCATGTCCGGGATAGGATCGAGATTCAGGGTCCCATGGCGATGGAGAAGGTACTGGCGGTGCTCCTCGGACAGGTTGTTGATCTCCTCATTCTGGAAACTCTCGTGGTGAGCGGCGCCTCCTTCAATGTCGTGGGCGCTCTTCACCAAGTCGGAGGCCGGGGGGCTCGCAGAGCCTTGGGCAAGTTCCTTCTCCATTATAGGGGAGGGAGGTGGAAGATCAAACAAGTTGGGAAAGGAGAGAGGTGAGAGAGGTGAGAGAGGTGAGAGAGGAGAGAGAGGAGAGGGAGAAAGAGGAAGGTGCGAGGGTTGAAGATCACAGCAGACAAAAACCCAATCGACACACCGGGCAGCGCGTTCTTATATGAAGGGAAGGCGCGGTGGAAGCCTGGGGTCCGGGGGAAGGAACGTCTTGGTCTGGCTAGACGTCGACTGGGGGGGGGGGAGAGAGAGGGAAGCCAATCCTGCGTGGTTGAGGAGATTCGGCCGTGCAATGCCCCTCCTCGGTCCCCTCGGTCCCTCCCCTTCTCATCTTCTCCCCTTCTCCCCACAGACAAATGACAGGCAACGCATCTGGTCTAAGCGACGGCAGCTCACCGGAGGTGGATTCCAGTGGAGCGCGAGCGACTTTGCAACGCTTTGCCACGGTCGGCCGACGAGTGCGATTGTGGGGAGGGTTGTGGGGATGGGGTGGGGATGGGGTGGGGATGATGTGTTCAGGGGTGGGTGGAAAGCTGGGGATGAGTAAGGACTGACTGACAGTGAGTGGTGAGTAACTAATCAGTTAGTTACTCCGTAGTTACTATGGAGTATACGAGCCGTTGGTCCGGGGAGGCCCTATGTACGTGTCCTGTGGAGCGATGACTTTTGCCAAGTTCAGCCCGACCGACGCTGATTATTATTATTAACGCTTATTGATCGCAGTGGGTGTTTTTGGCCTCCACACTTGGCAGGGTGTGAAGTCCCTTTTTGCTGTCCACATTACTCCGTACTAGTTACTATGATTATTGCCACAATAACGTGGCGATAAGAAAGTCAATTTCCGACACGTGCTAGTCAAAGCTAAAGGAATTCCTGTTCTTTTGGCGAGCGAGCCACGGTCTCGAGGTCGGTGGTACGGGAGAAGTCACAGCAGGGTCAGTTGCTGTCGTCGTCGGATGACAGGAAACTGTGGATGGGGCGCCCCTCCTCCCCTCTTCCCCATCAAGTCTGGGGATATGCCCAAGGGTGGAGACTGAGATGACTCTTTGACTTGGCTCAAACGTGGGGATAGCGTGAGTATGTATGTAGTACCTAGTTAGTTAACTAACTACTAGGTAACTGGTACTGACTTAGTATGTAGTTATGTACTCTGTATACTATGTACTGGTAAATAGACACGGTCGGAAGAGATCCTGTATGAAGGAGCAATTGCCTTCGTCCCTCCAAGATGCTACAATGTAGATTATCATTATTGTATTAGATTTATGGTATTACTATACTATCACTATTATTACTACTACTATACTACACTATCTACACTACTAACTATGGTCATTGCTTAACATGCAGATATACTAAGCGAGTTATTTACTTGGTTGCTGCAGGCCGCGTACTCCAGACACTACTGCATATGCTATATCTTGGCAGCATTATTAGAAATCCAGACGAAGCGAGACTACTACCCAAGTATCGATTAGTGCATAATTCTATCCAATCTGAATATGCAGCAGAAGGACAGAGTCCTTGGTAATCCAGCTCAGAGATACTCCGTACTACTCCTAGGGTCCCCTGTTCAATAGTAGCAGTGCCAAGTCCTCTCACTCCAAAGTCTAGACTCACTCCGTGCACTTCCGCAGTAGTACGGGGGGGGGGTACTTGATACGAAACATCGAGCATCCCCTACGGAGTACCCTGTACGAAGTCCCAGTCTCTGCTGATCATGTCCGTGGAACACGTGGAGCGTGCATTCAACCAGTAAACGCAGAGAAGATGACCAGGTTCAGGATTTTCCAATTTAGCTTGAT